>NC_133325.1:765337947-765371035 GCF_042186555.1 Aquarana catesbeiana | reverse complement strand
GAATAAAAAAAATAAGACAACAGTAAAGTTAGCCAAATTTTTTTTATGTTGTGAAAGATAATGTTACGCCAAGTAAATTGATACCCAACATGTCACGCTTAAAAATTGCGCCCGCTCGTGGAATGGCGTCAAACTTTTACCCTTAAAAATCTCCATAGGCGACGTTTAAAAAATTCTACAGGTTGTATGTTTGGAGTTACAGAGGAGGTCTAGGGCTAGAATTTTTGCTCTCACTCTACTGGTCGCAGCGATACCTCACATGTGTGGTTTGACCACCGTTTTCATATGTGGGCGCTACTCACGTATGCGTTCGCTTCTGCGCGCTAGCTGGTCGGGACGGGGCGCTTTAAAAAAAAATTTTTTTTTTGTTTTCTTATTTATTTACTTTATTTTATTTGTTTTTTCACTGTTTTAAAAAAAAAAAAAAAGATCACTTTTATTCATATTACAAGGAATGTAAACATCCCTTGTAATAGAAAAAAGCATGACAGGAACTCTTAAATATGAGATGTGGGGGGTCAAAAAGTCCTCAGATTTCATATTTGGACTTAAATGCAAAAAAAAAAAAAAATGTCATTTGAAAAAAAGACAACAAAAAAATATGCCTTTAAGACGTATGGGGAGAGCTGACGTTATGACGTCGCTCCTGCCCTCCTATGGCATGGAGAAGGGTGGGGGCCATCTTCACCTCACTCGTCTCCATACCACGGATGTGACAGGTCCTGATCACCTCCGCCGCTACCAACGGCTCCGGTAAGCAGCGGAGGGCGCGGGAGAGCGGCAGGAGGGGGGTGGCGGTGGAATCCGCCACAGAGACCACCATTATCGTACACAGAACCGCCGGCCCTAAAGATGGATACCTCGGTTGTGGCAGCAGCTGCTGCCGTTACCGAGATATCCACCTTCAAAAAATGATGTATATATACAGTGGCCGGTCGGTAAGTGGTTAATAAATAACAATAATAATAATAATAATAATAAAAACGTTTTGATATTATTATTTATTATTAATTTGTTCCATTGCATTTGTTTAGATGCGGCATTCGTTACTTTGGATAATTCGTAACTTCTGAAAAATTTGTATTTGTTGCTTTGACTAACAGCCAAACTTGAAAGGAAATTCCAATACCTATAACGGAATAGTTAGTTATTATTATTAGTAAGTTAGCTATTATTTAGAATTTTCGGATTTTCATTCTTTCGAATTTTCGAATTTTACGAATTTTCGGATCTTCAAATTTACGAATTTATGAATTTCGATCATAACGAATGACCCCAAAAAAAAGAAAAAAGAAATAAAAAAATGAAAGAAACAAAAAGGAACACATTTTTCGGCAATACACGTCTACTGTTCAGCCACAGAGAACAAAGAAAGTATCTGCCACTTGTGGGTACAGGAGATCATGTGACTCTCACCCATTCCTCCCACATGACGGCACTGCTGCTTGCTGATGGACTGCTCAGGTGCCCATGACTGTCACATGGAGGCAGGCAGACAGTCCTCAACAAAGACAATCTCAAAATCATCCCTTGCAGATTTCACAAGGCTAACGCTCTTCTCCCCTGATTAGACATGTGCGATTTGTTTCGCTACAAATCGGAATTCGGACAAAATTTTCGTTATTCAGAAATCTGGATATATCCGAATCACAATAGTAACGAATTTCAACTAATCCAAAATAAATTCTAACAAAACAACAGATTCGTTTGTATTCATTTGGATGACAGGATGCAATAGTTTGGGCCTTTTTTTAATGTTTGAAGCATTTTGATATCGTCCAACCAGGCTCATTCCATTTCCATTTCCAGTCCGGATAAGACAGAGCCTTTGGAGTCAGGCTGCACATGCTCAGTTTGGTGTGTATTGCTAGAGAGTTTTTTTTTTTTCCTTGGAGAGTGCATGTGATCAGCGCAGGGCCAATCAGCACAGTCCAGAGGGTCAGGGGTCCTGCAGCCTCATAGGACCGCTCAGTGCAGTATGAAAACTTCCTACAAGCTTCACCAGGAACTAATAGAAAATCACAAGACTGCTATATACTGCTGATGAGAAAAAGTATTTAGCAGTTTATATTTACTAAAATAATTGAATTTCCATGTTCTGTGTACTGTGGGAGACCAGATATAATGAATGCAGGCTCCTGGGTTTAGTAACACTTTAACACGTTAAAACGAATATAGGCAATCTTCTGAAATAACTTCTGAAAATATGAATCAATATAAAACAAATATATGTGTAGTGGTACGCCCCCCGATAGGGGCTGCTGGTTGTTGTGGTCCGTCTCTCACCCTGCACAGGCACACAGTTCTCAATCAATCACTCTTATGCCACGTACACACGGGCGGACTTTTCCACGGACTCGGTCTGGCAGACTTTTCCACGGACTCGGTCTGGCGGACTTTGACGGACTTTCCGACGGACTTTCCGAATGAACGGACTTGCCTACACACGATCAACCAAAGTTTTTTTTTTAAAGTGATTGTAAGGGTTCATTTTTTTTTTTTTTAAATAACAAACATATCATGCTTACCTCCACTGTGCAGCTCGTTTTGCACAGAGTGGCCCCGAACCTGGTCTTCTGGGATCCTCCGGCGGCTCTCGCGGCTCCTCCCCACATCAGATAACCCCCTAGGAGAGGCTCTCTTTTGGGGGGTTACCTTGCGGTTGCACTTCCGAGTCCAGCATTTGCGTCCTTAGACACGAATGCCGGACTCGGCCCCGCCCCCCGCCGCTCACCTCACTGGATTTTATTGACAGCAGCGGGAGCCAATAGCTGCGCTGCTATCAATCTATCCAATCATGGAGAGAGGGAGAGCGCGTCTCCGCTGAGGGAAATACGGGGCTCAGGTAAGTAAACCGGGAGGGCTGGGGGAGGTGGTCACTGCCAGGTGTTTTTTCACCTTAATGCATAGGATGCATTAAGGTGGAAAAAACACAACGGTTTTCAACCCCTTTAAGCACCCGATTAGAGCCAGAGGCTCTAATAGGCTTCAAAATAGGGTGGGCTCCGGTCGCAGAGGATGCGACCGGAGCCCACCCAGGTGTCGGTGATGGGGTCAGTGCGACCGACCGACCGGGGGGGCGTTGCGTTGCTATGATACTGTTTGCCGCCCCCCCCCCCCCCCCAAAGAAAAATTCCAACGGCCGCCACTGATAATGAATATGACAAAACTAAATTGTTTACTTAACAAATTAATTTGAAACTAAACAAATTTTTTTCATCGTGCACCTCTCTTCTCCTGATAGCCAAAGGGGGGAGCTAGGGAGCAAAAGGGAGTATGTGCATCTGTGCAGGACTACAGTTAGCAGTTAGCACAGGTGTGTGCAGCCTCTTGCATTAGGGTGTGCACCCCAAAGCTCAAATACATATGCATGTGTATATGTTCTGATGGTGTCAGTAGGGCAGTGGACAGTGTCATTATTTTTATTTTATTTTTAAATAAATTATTGTATTTTGTAACATTTTTTTGGGGGGATGAAATATCAGTGGTCTAAACAGGGGGGAATATGCACCACACAAGGAGATTAGGGTGTGCCCAGGCACACCTGGCACACCCTGTGCGCACGCCTATGGCAGTTAGGTAAACCTATTGCTTTGTTTTACATAGGCAAAGGCCTGGCTCGCTTTAAAGCGCGATCCACATCCTGTTTCCCATCGTCCTGGTGCAGAACCTGTGTAAATTAGTGCGGCCACTTTCGGCATTACTCACATTGGTCGGCTGAGCTGTTCAGATTTAGTTCCCAGAGATTAAAGCGTTTTTGGATTTTGGTAAAAAGTTTCAGCTGTGCGTCGGTGACCTCCTCTTCCCCTCGAGTAGCTTTGCCAATTCCTTCAGCAAACTGCCTAATTCTCTGTTTGGGGGCAACAGGAACAACTCACTTCAGACAAACTGCAATACATTGGTTTCTGTGCTTTTCATGATCTTCTGTATCAGAAACACAGTAATGGGTGAGACCAAGCTACAAGTTTTAAACGAAAATCTCAGTCTTAGTAAATGGAAACCATTTAAAAATAAACAATCTTTGATCTGAATATTGATGAAATACAGTGAGTACAATGTAATAGTAATGTTGTTACATTGTTTAGAACAGGGGTGCCCAACCAGTGGCCCGGGGACCACATATGGCCCGCGGAGCCCTCTGATGTGGCCTTCTGCTCTGGGATGGATGGAGACAGTGGTAGAAGAAGAAAGCGGCTATGGAGCAGAGACGATGGGAAAACTTTTTACCAATTCGTGAAACACCACCACTTCTGAAATGGACACTCACCAGAAACAAGGAAAAAAATGCGCCTTAGGTCTATGCTGGGTTAACCACTCCACTCATATAAGTATGTCTGAAGATTCCTGAATTGATTGCCAGTAATTACTCCTTGCAACTCCACATTAATCTCAGGATCTCATAAAAAGCAGACAGCCATCATTGCGCAACGCAGTAAAAAGTATTCAATCAATAAAATAGGTATATAAAATTGGCACACACAAATGTAGTGCCTATAGACCGGCACTAAGTCTTTCCAGCAATGCTTTTTTAGGGCTAGCTAGCGCTCTACACGTTTCGCACCCAATCATGCGTCTTCAGGAAAGCTTCCTGAAGATGCATAATTGAATGCGAAACGCGTAGAGCCTTCTGGGTAGTGCCGACGTGACTTCTTTCTTGCCCTAACCCACACCATATCGAGGCTTGGACCGCACGCCAATCCCGGGAGATGGAACGGCGCTAGCTAGCCCTAAAAAGCATTGCTGGAAAGGCTTAGTGCCGGTCTATAGGCACTAAATTTGTGAGTGTAACTTTTATATACCTATTTCATTGATTGAATAAATTTTAACGCGTTGCACAATGATGGCT
This sequence comes from Aquarana catesbeiana, assembly GCF_042186555.1. NCBI lineage: Eukaryota > Metazoa > Chordata > Amphibia > Anura > Ranidae > Aquarana > Aquarana catesbeiana. The sequence continues at coordinate 765,366,189 of NC_133325.1, read as the reverse complement.
GTCTGCTTTTTATGAGATCCTGAGATTAATGTGGATGTGCAAGGAGTGATTACTGGCAACCAATTTGGGAATCTTCAGACATACTTATATGAGTGGAGTGGTCAACCCAGCATAGACCAAAGGCAGGATCACCGTGCGGTCCAAGCCTCGATATGGTGCAGGTTAGGGCAGGAAGTCACGTCGGCATTACCCAGAAGCCTCTACGCGTTTCGCATTCAATCATGCGGCTTCAGGAAACTTTCCTGAAGCCGCATGATTGGGTGCGAAACGCGTAGAGTGCTAGCTAGCCCTAAAAAGCATTGCTGGAAAGACTTAGTGCCGGTCTATAGGCACTTCATTTGTGAGTGCCAATTTTATATACCTATTTTATGATTGAATGTGAAACGTGTAGAGGCTTCTGGGTAATGCCGACGTGACTTCCTGCCCTAACCCGCGCCATATCGAGGCTTGGACCGCACACTGATCCCAGGAGACGGAACGGCGCTAGCTAGCCCTAAAAAGCATTGCTGGAAAGGCTTATTGCCGGTCTATAGGCACTAAATTTGTGAGTGTAAATTTTATATACCTATTTCATTGACTGAATAAATTTTAACATGTTGCGTAATGATGGCTGTCTGCTTTTTATGAGATCCTGAGATTAATGTGGAGGTGCAAAGAGTGATTACTGGCAACCAATTTCGGAATCTTCAGACCCACTTATATGAGTGGAGTGGTTAACCCAGCATAGACCAAAGGCTCGTTTTTCCTTGTTTCTGGTGAGTGTCCATTTTAGAAGGTGGTAATTTATTAATAATTTTTGATGAATCACAGATAAAAATTGTTCACGTTTTTTGTGGTAAGATAAATATATTATTTAGGGTCAGCGCAGTTAGTAATGGCGGCTATCAGCGACTCATAGCGGGACTGCGATATTGCAGCGGACAAATCGGACACTAACTGACACTTTGTGGCAACCGGTGACACTAATACAGTGATCAGTGCTAAAAGTATGCACTGTCACTGTACTAATGACACTGGCTGGGACAGGGATAACATCTAGGGCAATCAAAGGGTTAAATGCGTACCTAACAAGTATTTTTTTTCACTGCGGGGGAGGTGCTTTTACTAAGGGAAGGCATAGGTCCCTGTACCTGCTTTGCAGGAACACAGGATCAATGTCTTCCATACTGACAGAACTGCGATCTGCCTTGTTTACATAGTCAGACCACCGTTCTGCCTTTGTACATAAAGATTAGAGGATACCGGGGGACATCGAGTCCGCCGGAGCTGCTGATTGGCTCCCATACCCAGAAATGCAGGATTAATTATATACGTGATCCTGCGCAGCGCAACCGCCCTGCAGCAGTAAATCTGCTATCAGGCGATCAGCAACTCATCAGCATTATGATAACTCACAGGCAGACATTCCCGGTTTTGGGGACAGTCCCCGGATTGAGGACAATAAGTTAACAATAAGTTAACAAAATCAGCACCCAGCAGCCATGGTATGTGACATACTGTGACAGATCCAGCCAGAGCCATGATATAGTGCCTGCTGCCTGTGAGTTATGATACCATCCATTATTCCAGACAGACAAAGTGTAATGTAGTCTATTCACAGACACCCCCAAAGCACACCTGTGTTGAAGCCTTGAAGGCAGTGGCAGCCCCACGATCGGAGATAAACAGGCAGGCGGCTGGCCGGGACTTGAGCCAAGGCAGAAGAAAATGCGAGCGGAGCTGAATGGGCATGCACCCGAAACTGAAGAAATGGTCCCTCCGCTCTGACCAGCACATGATCATCAGAAAGGGGCACAGATAATGGAAAAAATACACCTAAGCTAGTAGGTGCGGCGGAGCAGGGGGGGTGTGCAATTCAGATTTTTTTTTTTCTATTCTGCACTGACTGTCTTTGAAATTGCCCCAGCCCCCGTTCAAATCCCATCCGGGGACAAAACCTGGGACAGACTTGGTCCGGGGACAGAGTCCGCAATCCGGGGACTGTCCCCGGAAACCGAGGATGTCTGGTCACCCTACCTAAGAGGTGACCCAAACCCAATCGGACCCTCCATTCAGCTCTGTGGAGCGGCAGATGTAAACAGACTTGTGTCCATTTACAACCGCCTGCCTCCAATTCGATCCGCTGAAAAAAAAAAACCCAAGGCAATCCGTCCCCCTCCGTCTGGTTGGATCGGATCGGAGGGCCCATAGAGTAGAATGGGCTGTGTCTGCTCTGCATATGCAGAGTGGACACAGATCTGTCATCCGCCTGCTCCGCTTATTGCGGCCCGCGACCAGTAAGTCGCTTAAGTGGCCCTTGCTCTTTAAAAGGTTGGGCAGCCCTGGTTTACAACATAGCAGTAGCTGTAGTGAGGAGGGAGGGGGGGCTGGGTAGGCAGCAACAGAGCCAGGGGGATATTGTATATGGCAGGGGTCTCCAAACTTTTTAAACAAGGGGCCAATTTACTGTCCTTCGGACTTTGGGGGGGGGCATACTTTGACCATAGGTAGAAGAAAAGGTCCTGGCATTGGTGGGAGTAATCAAAGCCATAGGCTTGGTGGTCAGTGGGAGTAAAGAAAATGGTATTGTTGGTGTCGGTGGAGGAATAGTGCCCCGTCATTGGTATCAGTGGGAGGAATAGTGCCCCATCATTGGTATCAGTAGGAGGAATAGTGCCCCATCATTGGTATCAGTGGGAGGAATAGTGCCCCATCATTGGTATCAGTTGGAGGAATAGTGCCCCATCATTGGTATCAGTTGGAGGAATAGTGCCCCATCATTGGCATCAGTGGAAGGAATAGTGCCCCATCATTGATGTCAGCGGGAGGAATAGTGCCCCATCATTGATGTCAGCGGGAGGAATAGTGCCCCAAGGACCAGATAAAGACAAACAAAGGGCCACATCTGGCCCGCGGGCCGCAGTTTGGACACCCCTGGTATACAGAATACACCCTGTGTACTTTGATGAAGTTTTTAGGCTGTATGTGGTACCACCAAAGTCTGGAACTTATTAAAGGAGAATTTCCAGGTATGGATATTTTTACATAGTTACATTAGTCCAGCTTGGCCAAGCCCAACCCCTGAAAAACAACCCCACACCATAATCCCCCCTCCACCAAATGATTTGGACCAGCTAGGTCCATAAAGACATGGATGGGCAAGTTTGGGGTGGATGAACTTGACTGGCCTGCACAGAGTCCTGACCTGAACCCAATAGGACACTTTTGGGATGAATTAGTGTGGAGACTTCAAGCCAGACCTTCTCATCCAACATCAGTGCCTGGCCTCACAAATGCGCTTCTGGAAGAATGGTCAAACATTCCCATAGACACACTCCTAAACCTTGTGGACAGCCTTCCCAGAAGAGTTGAAGCTGTTATAGCTGCAAAGGGTGGACCAACTCAACATTGAACCCTACGGACTAAAGCCTCATACACACGATCGGATTTTCGCCTGAGAATTGTGTGATGACAGACTGTTTGCCTAAAATCCGACCGTTAGTACGCTCCATCAGACAACTTTCCGCCAACAAATGTTGGATGGCAGGCTAGTAAATTTTCGGCGGACAGTGGTCTGTACACAAGTCCATCACACAAAACTCCAAAGTACAAACACGCATGCTCGGAATCAATGCTCACCAAACACGACATTAACAGAAGGTGCCCAAAGGGCGGCGCTCAAGAGCTGAAATTCCACGTAGTATGTCACTACGTTCGTGTTTGTTGTCTGACAATTGTGTACCGTTTGTATGCAAGACAAGTTCATGGCACACGCCCTTCGGACAAAAGTCTGATGCTTTGTCTGTGAAAAAACCGATCGTGTGTACGAGGCTATAGACTGGGATGCCATTAAAGTGGAGTTCCACTTACTTTTACAACTCTTCAGCATCCCTCACTAAACTGTGCACTGTACAGGATATTTTAAAAAAACAGGATATTTAAAAAAAAATTTTCTCAGCACCTACTGTATATCTGCTGTATTCATTTTTCACTTCCTCCTCCCTGGCCGCGGCCCATCACATCATTTCCTGTTTGCAATGCCTTATGGGAAGGGGCGGCAACTTCCTCTGACACTGCCATTGCTATGGAAACCTGACCTGAAACCTATTACACTGCTTGTGCTGCACTGAGCATGTGCGAGATCTGCAAGGATGAGATCCAGGAAGAAATACAGTCTGGCTTCAGATGCCCACACTTAAGATGGCCACGGCCTGCTGTAAGTTTATAAAATAACAAACTACTGCTATAAACTAACAAAACAGACCTCAATTTACAGACTATCTTTACTAGAATACATTAAGCTTGTGTATTATAGGGGTATTTTTATTTAAAAAGTATAATTTCGTCCGGAACACCATTTTAAGGTTCATGCGTGTTTAAAGGCAGGCGTCCCAATACTTTTGACAATATAGTTTACTTACATTGGTCCAAGTTGGTGTAAAATATGTAAAAATATCCATAAAAATTGACTTCTCTTATTTGCTCCCTTGTTATATCCGAGACGTTGTTGAAGCTGTTGATCTGGAAGAAGTCTAGTGGGTTATGACTACAGAACGCTACTATCTTATAGCGAAGAGGAGAGAAGAGCTATTGCATAGTCACTTTGCAAAACTTAGAAAAGCGAGGTTGTTTGATATCTAAGAAACAGCTGGATTACAGGTAACAACCCCACAAAGAACAGGACCACTGCACTGAGCACAACTTTTCTGAAGTTTCTCTGTCTGTGTTGCATCTCTTACCTCTATTAGAAAAGCAAGCCTCTCTGTATCAGTGTCAGGGACACATGAACCAATTAGGTTTAGCTTGTCTTCTGCATCCCATAATTTCCTTATGATCTGTTTCTCCATAGTGGGCAATGTACTCTGAAAAAAAAAAAAAAAAAGTGATGAACACTAAACCTAAAAAAATAACGCAAAACCGCATGTCTTCCAGCACTCTCACATGCAATAAAATGCAAATCCATCTTTTTTTTAATTTTTTTTTTTTTTTATTATTCTTTTAGATATGTGTATGAAAAAAAAATCTGGTGCCTTAACCTCCCTGGCGGTATGATTATTTCGGATTTTAGGTGCTGAAAGCGGTACAATTATTTTGCATGGAAATTTGGCGTTTTATAACCAAACAAGAGTCTAGTAGATATCCCGGGTATGATAAAGTTTGAAACACAAAAACATAAATTATAATATAATAAATAAAAATAAATAATTAAAAAAATAAAAATAAATAAATAATAAAATAAATTTCCCCACAATTCACTATCGTCCAATTCTGCAAGTGTTCTAATTTACTATCGCTGTTTTCTAGCTGGTCTAAAGCCACTTTTGATGTAAAGGGACACTTTTTGGTTGCTATGGACAATCTCCAGTTTCCAGGCAGAAAGAACAGTATATAAAACATAAAACTGCATGCAGGGCATGGGCCAAAGCACTGGGGACAAAAGGGATGTAAAATCATTTCATACAGTACTGTAATCTGTAAGATTACAGTACTGTATGTGTTATGATTTTTACATTTTTTTTAATTTGCCACCAGGCTCCGCCCCCGTGCGTTGCGACGCTCGCAGGGAACGGAGCCTGGCAAGGAGAGGCTTTGGAGGAGGACAGAGCCCGCAGACAGCGCGGGGGACATCGCAGGATCCCGGGGACAAGGTAAGTAAAGCCACACCAGGATCCTGCAATGTAATCCCGAGTGTGGCTCGGGGTTACCGCTAATGGTCCTGAATTTTAACCCCGAGCCAAACTCGGGAAAACCGCCAGGGAGGCTACCCAATTCAGCTCTGATAGGTTTCACCCCCTTTGTGATCAGGCCATTTTTTGATATTTGGCACTGCGCTACTTTAACCATTTACAGACCGGAAGATTTGCTTGCTTAAAGTGGAGTTCCACCCCAAAAAAAAAAAAAAAAAATTAGTAATGTGCTTAAAATTTTTAAAAAAAAAACATTTGGAGAAATTTTTTTTTCTCACCTCTAAATGCTTGTTGCTAGGGGGTCCCTCGTAATCTGCCTCCTTCGGTGCCTGGGCTCCTGATGTCCCTTCCTTCGGCGCAGGAAGAGAGATCGCCTCTCCCCCCTCCCTCTAGTCAATCATCTGAGACACGTGACCGGTCCCAGATGATTGCAGGGCCAGTGATGACGCACGGCGCGGCTCGCGCATGCGCAGTGGGTGCCCGGCTGTGAAGCCACAGCGGGGCTCCCACAGTTAAAGTGCCGGTGCCGCCGAGCGGAGGGGGGGGGACGAGCGGGGCTTCGATCCCCCGTATCGCTGGACCCTGGAACAGGTAAGTGTCCGATTAAAAGTCAGCAGCTGCAGTATTTGTAGCTGCTGACTTTTAATTTTTTTTTTTTTTTTTTAAATGGGAACACCGCTTTGATAACCAGGCCATTTTTTGCAATACGGCACTGCGTCTCTCTAACTGACAATTGCGTGGTCATGTGACGTCGCACCCAAACAAAATCGACATCCTTTTTTTCCCACAAATAGAGCTTTCTTTTGGTGGTATTTAATCATCTCTGCGGTTTTTATTTTTTGCACTATAAGAAAAGAGCGACAATTTTGAAAAGAAAAAAATATATATTTTTTACTTTTTGCTGTAATAAATATCCCCAAAAATGTTTTTTAAAAATCAAATTTCTTCATCAGTTTTGGCCAATATTTATTCTTCCACATATTTTTGGTAACAAAAGAAAAAAAAATTGCATATTGATTGGTTTGCGCAAAAGTTATAGCGTCTACAAAATAGGGGATAGATGGCATTTTTATAATTTTTATTTATTTATTTATTTATTTATTTTACTAGTAATGGCGACGATCAACGATTTTTAGCAGTACTGCGACATTGCGGTGGACAGATCGGACACTTTTGACACATTTTTTGGACCAATGACATTTATACAGCGGTCAGTGCTATAAAAATGCACTGATTACTGTATAAATGTCACTGGCAGGGAAGGGGTTAACACAAGGGGGGCGATCAAGGCGATAAATGTGTTCCCTCGTTTGTGTTTCTAACTGTGGGGGGGATGGGACTGACTAGAGGAGGAGACATATCGTTGTTCCTAGCTGCTTTTACGAACAGATCTCTTTGTTTCTTACCCCTGCTTTGCAGTGAGATCGTTCCCCAATCAACATAGGGCTCTGGGCTGTGAATGTACACAGCCGATCAGCAAGTCCTGGCCATGAATCACTCCCAAGGACTTGCTGACAGACTTCTGCTGTGTACAATTACAGTGGGTGTCGTGGGGGGGGGGGGGGGGGGGCGCATGAACACACCCTAAACCCGGAAACAGGCAGCGGCGTACACCACTTTGCCTGCATGGGCCACCCATCCGCAGTATATAATATTTGGAAATTCGAAAATTCGAAATTCAAAAATTCAGAAATTTGAAAAAAAACGGAAATTCGAAAATTCGTAAATTCGAAATTCAAAAATGTGGAAATTCCAAAATTTGGAAATTCAAAAATCCGGAAATTTGGAAATCCAAAAATAAGAATGAAAATCCAAAGATTGAAAAAAAGGAAAATCCAAAAATAAGAACGAAAATCTGAAAATTCAAAAACTTAAATATTACCAACTATAAAATTATAGGTATTGGAATTTCCTTTCAAATTTGGCTGTTCGTGAACGTAACGAATACGAATTTATCCGAAGTTACGAATTATCTGTAATAACGAATGCCATATCTAAACGAATTAATAATAATAAATAATAATATTAATAAGAATAATAATAAAAACGTATTATTATTATTATTTTGTTCTGTTCCATTTGTTCAGATTTGTAACTTCAGATAAATTCATGTTCGTTACGTTCACTAACAGCCAAATTTGAAAGGAAATTCCAATACCTATAATTTATTAGTTATTATTAGTTAGTTATTATTTCGAATTTTTGGATTTTCCTTTCTTATTTTCGAATTTCCGAACTTCCAAATTTTCAAATTTTTCAATTCCGAACTTTCGAATTTTAGAATTTACGAATATTCAAATTTACGAATATACGAATTCTGAATTTTGTTATTTATGAATTTTCAGATTTATGAATTCCTAATTTCAAATTTTTTGTAAATTTTTGACTTTCTGAAAAAAAACAAAAAACAAATGAAACTAAAACAAAAACAAATGAATTTTTTGGCAGTGCACATGTCTACTCTTTGCTCAAATTTAAAGAAATGTAAAGAAAAATAATGTAATTTGTAAATAAATTTTAAAAAATTACCATTAAGTTATATTAGGGTTTTTTTTTTCTTTTTTTTTTTTAGTACTCACCGAAACCAATTACCAATACCTACCGCAACTTTTTTGTTTACACTTCAGTTGTCAGCAATTTTACAAAGCATTGAAAAGTTTTTTTTACAAATTACATGAATGTATTCTTTAAAATTGTTTTTATTGTTAACCACTTGCCGACCACCCGCCGCAGATGTACTGTGGCAAGGTGACTCGGCTGCACAAATCCCTGTACCATTACGGCGATTTGTGCGCTTTTCACGCGCTCCGATTGGCCAATCAGCGGGTCCAGGGGACTCGATGTCCACTGGTCACTCGCGATCGTTCCCCACAGTGGCAGAACGGGGATCTGCTGAAGTAAACAAGGCAGATCTCTGTTCTGTCAGGGGATGACACTGGGATCTGTCTTCCTGCTAAGCAGGACAACGGATCTTTGTCTTTCCTCAGGCAGCCCATCCCCCATACAGTTAAAACACACAAACAGGGAACACATTTAACCACTTGATCGCCCCTAATGTTAACCCCTTCCCTGCCAGTGTAATCAGTGCAATGTCAGTGCATATTTTTAGCATTGATCACTATAATAATGTCACTGATCCCCAAAAGTGTCCAAAATGTCAGTTAGGTGTCCGATCCGTCCACCACAATGTCGTTGTCCTGCTAAAAATCGCTGATCGCCGCCAGTACTGGTAAAAAATAAATAAATAAGAATGCCATAAATCTATCTCCTATTTTGTACACGCTATAAGTTTTGTGCAAACCAATCAATATATGTGTCAGGGAATCTAATAGACCAAACTGTGTGGACTGCACAGAGGAAACCCAAAACACATATAAGTGAAATAATGGTGTTTAATAAATAAGTGACAACAATACAACAAACCCACTACAAACAACAATATATACAAGGAAATGGAGATACCGTAATCGTAAACAAAGCCAGGCCAAGGTCATACACAGGGAGATCAAACCAGCAGGACAGGAAGAGGGTGGATGGATGGGATACAGGGCAGGGATCCAAGGTAACCAGGAACAGAGGGGATAGGCTCAGGATAGGGATGGGATAAGATCAGGTCAGGTCAGGACAAGGCAGATGCAGGCTCAAGGTCAAAGTAACGGGCAGCAAGGTTAGAGTGCAGGGAGAGAGAGAGAGATACCAAGGCGAGCAAGTGAGGGCTCGCCGGGTATTTATAGGGCTGACTAATTGGCTTCAAGTTACACCTGAGCGCAGGGAGTGTTGTCTGCCCCCTACTGCCAGGATCCATCCGCTGGTGGACATCAGTACTGCAGCCAAAAGATGACAGGACACCAGCAGGGAAATATTCTCCTGACAGTTCAACACTGCCAGGAGACACCTGCTGGTGGACCCCAGTACTGCATGCCAAATAATATAACTTACCAGCGAATGGACCCTTTCCTGACAGTACCCCTCCCTAAAGGAGCGGCCTCCGGACGCTCCAACTGGTCTTAATTGTCCATGGTCTATGGCATCAGGCAGAATGGTGGAGGAAGGTATGTCAGGCTGGTCATCAGGCACATCTGGGCAGACGGCTGGCATGTCAGAGTCATTAAGCTGGGCAGCAGACGACAGGAACCACTCGAGCTGGGCAGCAGACGACAGGAAACACTCGAGCTGGGCAGCAGACAGGAACAACTCGAGCTGGGCAGCAGACAGGAACAACTCGAGCTGGGCAGCAGACAGGAACAACTCGAGCTGGGCAGCAGACAGGAACAACTCGAGCTGGGCAGCAGACAGGAACAACTCGAGCTGGGCAGCAGACAGGAACAACTCGAGCTGGGCAGCAGACAGGAACAACTCGAGCTGGGCAGCAGACAGGAACAACTCGAGCTGGGCCGCAGACAGGAACAACTCGAGCTGGGCCGCAGACAGGAACAACTCGAGCTGGGCCGCAGACAGGAACAACTCGAGCTGGGCCGCAGACAGGAACAAGCCGAGCTGGGCAGCAGACAGGAACAAGCCGAGCTGGGCAGCAGACAGGAACAAGCCGAGCTGGGCAGCAGACAGGAACAAGCCGAGCTGGGCAGCAGACAGGAACAAGCCGAGCTGGGCAGCAGACAGGAACAAGCCGAGCTGGGCAGCAGGCTCCGGGTCATCGAGCTGGGCAGCAGGCTCCGGGTCATCGAGCTGGGCAGCAGGCTCCGGGTCATCGAGCTGGGCAGCAGGCTCCGGGTCATCGAGCTGGGCAGCAGGCTCCGGGTCATCGAGCTGGGCAGCAGGCTCCGGGTCATCGAGCTGGGCAGCAGGCTCCGGGTCATCGAGCTGGGCAGCAGGCTCCGGGTCATCGAGCTGGGCAGCAGGCTCCGGGTCATCGAGCTGGGCAGCAGGCTCCGGGTCATCGAGCTGGGCAGCAGGCTCCGGGTCATCGAGCTGGGCAGCAGGCTCCGGGTCATCGAGCTGGGCAGCAGGCTCCGGGTCATCGAGCTGGGCAGCAGGCTCCGGGTCATCGAGCTGGGCAGCAGGCTCCGGGTCATCGAGCTGGGCAGCAGGCTCCGGGTCATCGAGCTGGGCAGCAGGCTCCGGGTCATCGAGCTGGGCAGCAGGCTCCGGGTCATCGAGCTGGGCAGCAGGCTCCGGGTCATCGAGCTGGGCAGCAGGCTCCGGGTCATCGAGCTGGGCAGCAGGCTCCGGGTCATCGAGCTGGGCAGCAGGCTCCGGGTCATCGAGCTGGGCAGCAGGCTCCGGGTCATCGAGCTGGGCAGCAGGCTCCGGGTCATCGAGCTGGGCAGCAGGCTCCGGGTCATCGAGCTGGGCAGCAGGCTCCGGGTCATCGAGCTGGGCAGCAGGCTCCGGGTCATCGAGCTGGGCAGCAGGCTCCGGGTCATCGAGCTGGGCAGCAGGCTCCGGGTCATCGAGCTGGGCAGCAGGCTCCGGGTCATCGAGCTGGGCAGCAGGCTCCGGGTCATCGAGCTGGGCAGCAGGCTCCGGGTCATCGAGCTGGGCAGCAGGCTCCGGGTCATCGAGCTGGGCAGCAGGCTCCGGGTCATCGAGCTGGGCAGCAAGCTCCGGGTCATCGAGCTGGGCAGCAGGCTCCGGGTCATCGAGCTGGGCAGCAGGCTCTGGGCTCTGGAACATTGGGCCGAACAGCGAGCACCGTAAGGGCAGGCCAGATTACAGGCACCGGCTCAGCAAGCTGGGTAACGGACCCTGGCCCAGTGGGCTGGGTAACAGGCCCCAACTCAGCGAGCTGGACACCGGGCACTGGTTTGGCAAGCCGGATAACGGATACTGGCTTGACAGGCCAAGTGACGGACTTCGGTATAGCAGACTGGGTAACGGGCACCAGTTCAGCGGACCGGGTAACGGGCACCGATTCAACAGACTGGGTAACGGGCACCGATTCAGCAAGCTGAGACACGGGCACCAAAACTCCAGGCTGAAACACGGGCACCGAAACTTCAGGCGGAGACACGGGCACCGAAACCTCAGGCTGGGATACCAACATCACGACATCAGGCTGGAAGACAGGTACCAGGATATCAGGCTGGAGGATGGACACATGAAACCGGAAAGCAGGCTCATCAGGCTGAACAGTGGGCACATCAGGCAGAACAACAGGTACTGGCACAACAGGCGGAACAGGTACATCGGACTGGTCAGTAGTCGCTGGAGCGTCAGACTGGAACATGGACACTGGGATTTTGGGCTGAGCAGCAGGCACTGGGACCTCAAACTGGGCAGCGGACACAGGCATTGGCACAACTGGCTGAGTCGTAAACACTGGCACATCAGGCTGGAAAGCGGACTGGAAAGCCGGCACCGAGACATCAGACCAGGCAGCGGGTGCTGGAACTTTAGACTGGGCAGCAGACACAGGCGCTGGCACATCGGGCAGAACAGCAGGTACATCAGACTGGTCAATAGTCGCTGGGGCGTCAGACTGGAACATGGACACTGGGATTTCGGGCTGGAAGGCAAGCTTCAAGACTTCCGACTGGAAGGCAGGCATATCAGACTGGAGAGCGGGTGCGTCAGACTGGAAGGTGGGCACACCAGACTGGAAGGTGGGCACACCAGACTGGAAGGTGGGCACACCAGACTGGAAGGTGGGCACACCAGACTGGAAGGTGGGCACACCAGACTGGAAGGTGGGCACACCAGACTGGAAGGCAGGGACATCAAGTTGGAAGGCAGGGACATCAAGCTGGAAGGCAGGGACCAAGACATCAGGCTGAAAAGCAAGCTTCGGGGCATCAGGCTGGGAGGCAGGCGTGAAGACATCAGACTGGGGAGGGGGCACAGACTGAAAAGCGGGCACCGGGACTTCAGGCTGGAAGGCAAGCTTCAAGACATCCGGCTGGAAGGCAGGCATATCGGACTGGATTGCAGGTGCATTAGACTGGAGAGCGGGTGCATCAGACTGGAAGGTGGGCACACCAGACTGGAAGGCAGGGACATCAAACTGGACAGCAGGCACAGGCATTGGCACAACAGGTTGCGTAGAAGACACTGGCGCATCAGGCTCGGTAGCAGGCACTGGTTTGACAGAATCAGGTGGGTTAGTTGGTGTGGAAGCAAGTTGGGTTACTGGCAGGATCGTGTGGGTAGGAAAGAATTTTTGTTTCTTTTTTGGTTTAGCCCGTGCAGTCTTGTATGTAGGTGCAGGGCTGAAAGAAAAGAAAGTAGCTGGATCGAAGGAAGACCAAGGAACTGTAGCTAGAGAGGGGTTTTGTGGGACTGTTACAGGTGGAGGAGAAGAGACAGGTGGATTGAAGGCGGGATAGGTGCTACACTTGGAGACTGGGTAGTAGTATTTGGTAGGGGGTTTGATAAACTGGGCTGTAGCTGAGGTTGCCATAGGCGACGGGGAGATACATTTTTGGGGAGACAGAGGATTAATGGCAGGGCTGGAGTATTGTGGCTTAGCAAAAGACAGGAGATCTGACCATACCTGCAGCACAGGTTGAACAAACGCTGATTCACACACAGCCTGACTAATCAAGGATTGCACTGACTGGATGCAATTAGACAACACTTGCTGTGAACAGTTGGAATAATGTTCCATAAAATAGGCTGGATCATCCTCTAACAACCAAACCAGGGATTCAACTTGGCCATAATTGAAGGGGGGTGAAAAATCATCACTTCCCTCGGGAATACATGACAGGGCTGGTTTTGCACATAACTGGATCAGGGGCTGAACATCTTCAAAAGACATATACCCCTGATCCACTAGGGAATGAGCTGATCGGATAGTTTCCATCAGCCTGTCACTAGTCCACCCTTTTAAAATCTGGCGACAATATTCACCATCCTCTTCTGCTAGCAGAGAATAATAAAGGATTTCATCGAAATCCATATTAGCAGACCCGATAAACCAGGATGGTTTCCTCAATGCAGCCACGTCTGGTCAGGGATGGCCTTGGTATACTGTCAGGGAATCTAATAGACCAAACTGTGTGGACTGCACAGAGGAAACCCAAAACACATATAAGTGAAATAATGGTGTTTAATAAATAAGTGACAAGTAAAAGAAATATAAACAGTGCAAAACCAATACAACAAACAACAATATATACAAGGAAATGGAGATACCGTAATCGTAAACAAAGCCAGGCCAAGGTCATACACAGGGAGATCAAACCAGCAGGACAGGAAGAGGGTGGATGGATGGGATACAGGGCAGGGATCCAAGGTAACCAGGAACAGAGGGGATAGGCTCAGGATAGGGATGGGATAAGATCAGGTCAGGTCAGGACAAGGCAGATGCAGGCTCAAGGTCAAAGTAACAGGCAGCAAGGTTAGAGTGCAGGGAGAGAGAGATACCAAGGCGAGCAAGTGAGGGCTCGCCGGGTATTTATAGGGCTGACTAATTGGCTTCAAGTTACACCTGAGCGCAGGGAGTGTTGTCTGCCCCCTACTGCCAGGATCCATCCGCTGGTGGACATCAGTACTGCAGCCAAAAGATGACAGGACACCAGCAGGGAAATATTCTCCTGACAGTTCAACACTGCCAGGAGACACCTGCTGGTGGACCCCAGTACTGCATGCCAAATAATATAACTTACCAGCGAATGGACCCTTTCCTGACAATATGCTTATTGGGATTTTTTTTGCCAAAAATATGTAGAAGAATATATATTGGCCTAAACCGATGAAGACATTTTTTGTTTTATATTTTTTTGGATATTTATTATAGCAGAAAGTAAAAAATATTGTTATTTTTTCAAAATTGGAGGTTTTTTTGTTTATAGTGCAAAAAATAAAAACCGCAGAGGTTTTTCCCATACTCTAAAGACATGCTGATAGGTTAATTGGATCCTGTCTAAATTGTCCCTAGTATGTATGAATGTGAGTTAGGGACCTTAGATTGTAAGCTCCTTGAGGGTAGGGACTGATATGAATGTACAATGTATATGTAAAGCGCTGCGTAAATTGACAGCGCTATATAAGTACCTGAAATAAATAAAAATAAATAAATTATAATTAGCTGGTGCACTCTCGTTTCCAGTGTCAGCATCCCTTTAGAAGTACAGTATTAAACCATGAAGCATGGGTTCACACTATTGCGTATTGGATGTGGGCTCTCTTTGGAGCCGGTTCACATATCTCCGCTGTGGCTCCGATGCAAATTTGCACAGGGGTCCGGTGCGTCTTTTGGTCCGTTTTAAGTCCGAATTCAGCCAAAAATCTGGGCTGAAATCGGACCTGAAACAGAGAACAGGGACACACCGGGCCCCCTGCTGTGAGCCGCACGTGGCAATGGTGTGAACCCAGCGTTAAGGAGTATTTTACCGAAACTGAAATTATTATTGCAGGGAGGTGCCTAAATCTGACTTGTAGCTTAGTGCAGACTTCTGGGAAAATCACCAATTACACAAGCTGGAAATTACATTTTTGGGGGTGTTCTATACACCAACTGTGTACAGAAAACCTTCAGGTTGCCATATTGAATTGCTGCAAATTAAAAAGGAAAGGTAATTTTCCTACAGATCCTGTTCCTCTCTGTGCAGCCACAGCACCCCCTCGTCACCGCCTCCCCTGGTCTCAGAATCCAGCAAACTCTGGCAGCTGACTTCAGCCCTCCTACTGTCCTCCTCCAGACCCTACACTTTCTGCTTCCCAGCACCACATCCAGCTTCTTCCCGACAGCAGCACAAGGGAAGGGGGTTGTACTGTGATGTAAGGAAGGCTGGGGAACTCTTGAATTCTGATGGTGGGGGGGGGGGCTCTTCACATCTCATGTAAGGAGAGGGGCTTCTCTGGACATCTACTCTTACAGATACAACCGGCCCTTTGAGGGCAACCGTAATGCCATAGCTCCCAACTGTCCCGGATTTCGAGGGACTGTCCCTGATTTGGAGCAATGTCCCTCTGTCCCTCTTCCCCACCTCATTTGTCCCTTATTTTGGTCTGATCTATATAGCTGTATATAAAATGCACTTTTTATCTTTCAAAAAGTGTTTCCCACTGCTAAACCTTTCACCCAATTTCTAAATTGCTGCATTTGTAAATTTTAAAAGCCAATATGAAGGAATATTAGTGGTAAAAAAAAGCAAAAACCCTTTGATGAAGTCACGTGTTCAGTGACGCAACGCGTCAGGGAGGAGCCAGGTGTCGTTACTTCTGGTCGAGGCCAACACCGGAAGTACCCTACATAGCTGTACCTAGGATTTTAAACTGTAAATTACTACTTGTTTGTTTAAATAAATTGGATTGAAATACTGCACTATGGAGCCCCCCCCCTCCTTTATTGCATGACCTTACTACCTCCGATGAGCCTGAAGTCCACCCTGGTACCGGTATTGCTGTGGATATCTGTGGGAAATCGACCGCTGAGGATCCTGGTTATATTCATACCAAGGCTTGACTTGACCTGTAGGGGTCTTTATAGGTGAGAGGCTGGGGGAAACGAGTGGCTCACCACGGATGGTGATAGCAATTGGATGAAGTGGATTTCGTTCGATCATATTGCACATGCACTTTTTGCTTTTTTATATGAACTGTCACTTGGAGATTCTATCATATTATTGGACTTTGATTGCACTATCAGCACTTTCCAAGTACTTTTGCACTTTATAGTTTTGTTTGCACTTTATTATTTTTTGATATTATGAATGTTTATTACCATATACTATGTTGAAGATTACTTGCACTTGATTACCCAGCACATTAACTTTAACACGGCCCTGAAAGTGTTATTCATTGAGTGTGTTTATCACACTTATTTATGTTCACTATTTTTAGTATTTAAATTTTTTTTTTAGTTAGCGCCACATACTTTTTTATTCATTTATTATTTCTGTGTGGGAACACTTTCATATGTTGGCAGATTCTCAGATTTTTTTTGTGTTTTTTTGAGCGAGTTTAGGTTTTGCGCATTAGTTCTCTTCTCTTTCAGTTATAAAAAAAGCCCTTGTGGATTTAAATAACTTTTTTTTTGGTTATTTCTCCTTTAAGGGGGTGTGGCAGGGGGGGCGTGTCCTATGCCTACATACATTTGCTAGTAGGTGTCCCTCATTCCCATCTCAGAATGTTGGGAGGTATGTGATGCTCATGCGGCCCGTAATGGAATGGAGTTTGAACCTCTTATGTGTGTACCAAACACAAGGAACTGAGAAACTGTTCAATGATTTGCGGCATTTGCGTGAAAAGTTATCCTTGCTATGGGGAGGATGTGACTGCGCCACAAAGTAGACATGAACAGAAGAGGATATCTCTGTTGCCGATTGTCACACTAGACTTTTATGGTCAAAAAAGCGTTTTATTTATTTTAACAGATAAAAAAAAAAGTACAAACAGCAAAGCCTTGTCTGAGTAAACTACATAAAGAAATGTAATTTCCAAGGGCACAGACTATGGGGGTTGATTTACTAAAGCCAAATAGACCGTGCACTTTGCAAAGTACAGTTGCACTCTGCAAGGACAGTTGCTCCAGAGCTCAGTAAATAAGCAAAAACTCTGCTGACTTCCAACATCCAATCATGTGCAAGCAAAAATGCATTTTTCTTTATTTTCCTTGCTCGTGATTGGTTACTCTTTGAAAAAGTGAAGCCTTACCCCATTTACTAAGCTCCAGAGCAACTGCACTTGCAGAGTGCAACTGCCCTTTGCAAAGTGCACAGTCTATTTGCCTTTAGTAAATCAACCCCCAATATTCCATAACATAATTAGTGCAGGTAATGCCGTGTACACACGATCAGACTTCTCGCCAGACAAAGATATGACGGCTTTTCCGACGGGATTCCGCTCAAGTTTGGCTTGCATACACACGGTCACGCAAAAGTTCGCTGAAATTATGACCATCAGGAACGCGGTGACGTACAACACTACGACGAGCCAAGAAAATGAAGTCCAATGCTTCCGAGCATGCGTCGAATTGTTTCCGAGCATGCGTAGGGATTTTTCGGAATTGCCACAGACGATCGCATTTTTGGATAGGAACTTTTCCCGTGCAAGAAATTGAGAGTATGCTCTCAATCTTTTGCTGGCTGGAACTCGGCCAGCAAAAAAATGATGGAGCATACACACGGTCGCATTTTCCGTCTTTTGCGGGCCGAAATTCCGATCGTGTGTATGGGGCATAAGACATAGCCAACCCCTTAGTTGTGGGGGGGGGGGTAAAGATTGTCATAGATAACCATGTGAGGGGGATAGAATACCTTCCAGTCTCTGTACTTAGAGTTGTACAGTTCAGACTTGAGGTGGATTAGGGAAAAAAAAGAAAAGGTAAGCAAGAGGAACATAATAAGAGACCTAAGACCCGAAAAAAGTAGAGGGAGAACAGAAAAAGTATGTAGATGTGGGTTTGTCACATTAGACCAAGGGTCTCCAAACTTTCTAAACAAAGGGCCAGCTTACTGTCCTTCAGACTTTGGGAGGGCCGGACTGTACTAATTGGGAGTAGAAAAGGCACCATCTTTGGTATCAGTGGGAGGAATAGTGCTCCATCACTGGTATCAGTGGGAGGAATAGTGCCCCATCTTTGTTGTCAGTGGGAGGAATAGTGCTCCATCACTGGTATCAGTGGGAGGAATAGTGCCCCATCATTGGTATCAGAGGGAGGAATAGTGCCCCATCATTGGTATCAGAGGGAGGAATAGTGCCCCATCATTGGTGTCCTTAGGAGGAATTCTGCCCCTTTATTAGTTTAAGTGGGGATAATTATGTCCCATTGTTGGGATCAGTGGATGAAAATAGTGAGGGGGCCAGATAAAAGCAAGCAAAGGGCCACATCTGGCCCCCCGGGCCACCGTTTGGAGACCACTGCACTAGACTTTTTACCCTTTACACGGCACAGGGTGAATACATCCTACAGTGGCACCATGGACCGTACATCATCCCATGAGATTTACTATTGCAAACAGACGACTTACATGAATATGCTTCACCAGTTCCACAGTCAGCTTTTCTGCCACTGTTGGGACTGTTGCACAACCTTCATGTAGAAGAACACTAGAGAGGAAAAATAAAAACAAACACCATTGTTAATGGTACATTCTTTTGTAACTATAATCCCCTGTCACACAATTGTCAGAAGTGCCCCCATCGTCTACTTCTTTGTCCCCTGCTCCCTCTGTCACATGCTGCTTCAACATCTATTCCCATGCCAAAGGGCAAATGCAAAATGTTGGATTTGCCCTCACTTTCAGTCCTTGTAAAAGTGTTCTTCAGGACAAACATATAACCCTAAACCACTTTATCAAAAAAAAAAAAAACATTTCTGGCTTCACATGCACTTTAGGCATTAATTGTTCAGAGTTCCTAAAATGTTGCCGGTCCTGTCAAACCGGGGACAGCTGGAAGGTCAACAACAATACCTGAAATGTTCGTGGTCTTCAAAGAAAGCTCTTTCATTATTTATGGAATCTTCCAGGGAAAGATTGCTCTGGAGTCTGCTCTGCCCGTGACATTTCACAATCATGTAGCCTTTCTTGAGTGGGTAGACCAGGTTTCTCACTACTCTCATAACCTCTTTTTCTGCTCCCTTGTCGACCAGATCTGGCTTAGTCAGGATTCCTGTGTAATAAGGTACAAGAAGATATATTATCACACCACTTATATGTGGGGATGATGATTGGCATTTACTAAAATTGGAGCGCTCAGAATCTGGTGCAGCTGTGCATGGTAGCCAATCAGCTTCTAACTTCAACTTGTTCAATTAAAGAGTAACTCCACTTTTAAGAAAAAAAACATTCCCCTCTGTTTGATTTATGTAGATTACCATTTGACTTATGTACATTAACATTTGTTCCTCTGTGCTCCTGTGCTGAGTGATTCTAACGGGAGTGGTTTTCATAATTATCAATCAGCTGCTGCACCTGCAGGGCTCTAATGAGAAAAATTGCAGGGTCAGCATCCCTTTAGACGTGATTTCCCTATTGGGAGTATCTTACCAAAAATGACATTTTTGTTGCAGGGGATGACTGATATCTAATTTGTATCTTAGTGTAGACTTCTGGGAAAATCAATGAGCCAATCACACAAGCGGGAAATTACATATCTGGGGGCGTTCTGTATACATTCTGTGTACAGAACACCTCTAAGTAGCCATATTGCATTTTACAGAAAATTACAAAGCTGCAGATTGAAAAGGAAAGGTCACTTTTTTTTTTAAACTATAAAGTTTTATTACATTTTAAGATAACAAAACCCAAAATTGTTGACATAAGATATTTCTGTACAATTGTAACATTCCACTTACAAGTTAAAATCATTTTCTTTTTGCTAGAAAATTACTTAGAACCCCCAAACATTATATATTTTTTTTTAGACACCCTAGAGAATAAAATGGCGGTCGTTGCAATACTTTATGTCACACTGTATTTGCGCAGCAGTCTTACAAGCGCAAATTTTTGGGGAAAAAAAATCACTTTTTTGACTTAAATAAGACAACAGTAACGTTAGCCTATTTTTTTTTAAAATTGCGCCCGCTCGTGGGATGGCCACAAACTTTTACCCTTAAAAATCTCCATAGGTGACGTTTAAAAATTTCTACAGGTTACCAGTTTTGAGTTACAGAGGAGGTCTAGGGCTTGAATAATTGCTCTCGCTCTAACGATCGCGGCGATACCTTACATGTGTGGTTTGAACACCGTTTTCATATGCGGGCACGACTTACATATGTGTTCGCTTCTGCGTGTGAGCTCGGCGGGACGGGGCGCTTTACTTTTTTTTTTTTCTTATTTATTTTACTTTTTATTTTTTATTTTGACGCTGTCCTTTTTAAAAAAAAAAGGGTCACTTTTATTCCTATTACAAGGAATGTAAACATCCCTTGTAATAGAAAAAGAGCATGACAGGACCTCTTAAATATGTGATCTGGGGTCAAAAAGACCTCAGATCTCATAGATAGTTACACTAAAATACAATAAAAAAAAAAAAATAATATAAATGTCCTTTTTTTTTTTTTTTTTTACAAAATAAATAAAAAATTCTCCTTTAAGAGTTTGTTTAACGCTTCCGCCATCCAATGCTATGGAGCCGAGTGGAGGCCATCTTTCCCTCACTCAGCATTTAGCCATACAGGGGAGCGAACGCTCCGGTAAGCAGTGGAGACGACCGACGCGTGGTGGGAGGTGGTGGGGGGGGCTCTCTCCCACAACCAATAAAAGTGATCTCGTAGCGAATCCGCTGCTGAGACCACTGTTATCTGAAAGCCAGCTGCCCGCCGTTTTTAAAAATACTGGGGTTATGGCAGCTAGCTGCTGCCATAACAATGGTATTTAGTGTCAAATACACACGTAAAACGATGGCGGCTGGTTCTTAAGTGGTTAAGGAAAGGTAATTTTTAATATTTAATTTTTAATAACATTCAATCACAATATGATGTTGTGTTGCAATTGTATATACTATATTATTTTTTTTTTTTGTTATTTGCTATTTTTTTCCCCAACGAAAGTGGAGTTACCCTTCAAACTTTGCCAATAAAACCTGGAAGCTAATTGGCTTCTATGCAGAGCTGCACCAGATTTTGCACTCTCCATTTTTAGTAAATTCCCCCCTAATGTCAGGCAAGTCTGCGCCTTCTGGTAAATAACCACTAGATGGCACCAGGTCCTCTTTATTTCATTTGCATAGGGCAGTGGTTCTCAACCTTATAGTGCCGTGACCCCTTGCTAAAATTTCCCAAGTTGTGGGGACCCGGAACAGTAAAATTATTTTCGTAGCGTAGGTTGTCAGCACACAAGGCAAGACAAGTAATTTGCGCCCCTAATCCACGGACATTTAGCGCTACCTGGGTCCCTTCCAGTTGTACCGTATTACACCAATGCCGAAATCAGGGTCTCTTCCAGCCCCTCCCACTTCACGTTCCTCACCAGTCAGCTGACCTCTAGTCTCTGCCCCCCAGCCAGAACTGAATGGGCGGCTGCGAAGAGGCGGAGTGGGCGGCTGCAGGCTACAGGAACAGCCTACCTGGGTGGCCGCAAAAATGCTGGGAGAGCGGTGCAGGCTTCAGGAACAGCCCAGGATTTGGTGACCCCTGGCAAATCATCATTCGACCCCCGAGGGGGTCCCGACCCCCAGGTTGAGAACCACTGGCATAGGGGAAAAAAATGATACAGCCCAGTGGGACAGTAACCTCCTGCTGCCCACATAAAGAATTTGTGCGGCAGCAAAGAGGGTGGGCTTTATTGCCCACACACCGCACATAATTGTCCATGGGTGTTTTGATGTGGTGGCTGCATTACCTTTCCTTTTCTCAGGCTTTCTTCCCTTTTATTTTCACCTGGTAATCCTGCAAATAACACAATTCCTGGCCGTTTGTGTCTGCGCTCATTTCTCCATGGTTGCCACCAAGGCTGGACTTCAAACATGCCTGTCTGTCTTCGTTCATCTCCATTATATGGTGGATTGATGGAATTAGTAGTTTGCAAATGAGAGATACCATTGTTTATGCTGCCTTCTCCGCTCACAAAAAGTGACAAGGCCACCGCATTTCTGGCAGGATCAACAGGTATTTTCTGTACTTACTGAAAATATTCTCAGCATGAAAAGGGAGCCATTGCAACCACCACCTCTGTAGACTGGTGGGCTGCAATTTATCTAGTTTTTTAATTTTTAATTTAATTTAATTTTTTGGGCTTCCAATAATGTCTAGTCATGCCTGCGAATGTCAGAGTTTTACAATGCCTCATGGGACATGTAGTTCCGCAACAGCTGGAGGGCCGTAGTTTGGAGATCCCTGATCTATAGTATGAAGCATGGTAAGTATTTGTGCAGGAGCAACCTCTATACAGTTATCGGGGGGAGGGGGGGTACGAACAGGAAACCACATTGCCTGGAAGTATTTTAAAAATCCAATGAAAATGTATAAAATATTGCACAAGTTTCCACATACCTAGTGTCCGATTTCCTTTGGGGTCCACTTGTTTTGCCAACTCTAGAGCTTCGGTGGTTGCAATATCCACATTACTGGGGACCACGGCCAGAATAATGGTCTTCTGTCTGCTAATGTACTTAATAATCATCTCCTTAATCTGTGAAAATTTGATTTTTTTTTTCAGTTAAAATATAACCATATAAAAAATATAAAATATAAAATATAACTCCAAATGTAGTGCTGTACACTTTTTAAAGGTATAGGACTTTTCAGCTACTCAATAGCTGCTTTAGAAATCCCCCAGACTCTCTTAGTTGGTGATTAATGTCCCAGGCACCTCGCTCTCGGGCTGAAGTTTTTGTCCTTAGGTTGGTAATAAAGTTGGGTGCCAATCACTGCTTTGGGTTTTGAAAGTTTTATTGCACATGTGCCTGAAGAAATGGATAGGAGGATGAAGGGGAACCCGGATACCTGCAAATTTCTTCTCAAAACACAGTCTCTGCTTGTCTCTTGCTTGTCTCTCTAACTTTCTAGGTCCCTCACTCACCAGGTACTAACGTATTGGCCGAGCACTGAAACTTAATGGCTCTTTGACATTTAAGGTTCAACTGCTAACTCAGGTTTAAGGCAGAACATTAATGGAAAGGTTCCTGTGTTTCTTCCCTACTCAGAAGTCTCTCACCACCTCCATGTGGAGGACCTCTGCAGTCTGCTTCCCCTACACCCATATTGCACTCCATTGCAGCCAATATCTTTATTGAGGCATCCTACTTGGGGAGATTCAGCAACATCCCAGACTAGACAGGACTGGTATCACAGCAGTGTCCTCTTAGGGTAAAAAAAAACCTCAGCCTCAGATATACAGTAAATTATTTCTCCCGGCATGCACAGCAGGCCCATCAAGCCTGCTAACTGGCCAAGTAATAGACTCCCTTAACGAAAGGTTTCACAGAATATAAGGCATTATGTGAATGAACAAGAGCAGAGACATACTTAGATGGGTGCATTCTGCACCAAGTGCCAACACTCTGGGGGTGTTGGGGCCACCTGACAAACTATTTTGTTTTGTGTGCTGCACGATGCTGTGCTGCTTAGCAAAACTAAGGCAAACCTTTTTTTGTTTTCATTTTGGATAGGGTAAGGGAGAGTTATAATCCCTGTCAGATTTATTTTTCGCATTGCATTGCAGAGATTTCCCTTCACTTCCTGTCCCATAGCTCCTGAAAGCATAACAGGAAGTGACAGGAGAGTATTTGTTTTCGACAATTGTCACCAGAACTTTTTTCCCCATTGGAAGATTCCCCCTCGCCTCTTGCTCTCATGATAACTCTAAGGCCCTGTTCAGACTTCACATAGCAGGAACAATCCCACTCACGATTTTTAAAGCGTAACTTAGTCTGGGAAACGCGTTTCACGCATAGGGCAACCCATTCTTTGGTTCTTCTCCGCTCTCTCTGGGCTCTTCTCCCGGTGTTCAACCTCTGCTCCCGGTGTTCCAGTTCTTCTGCCGGCTCCTCCGCTATCTTCATGCTGCTCTTTTGCTAACGGAGGCCCGGACCCCTTTCCTGACCGGCCGGGCTGCGTGCTCGGATCGGGGTCTGGTATGGATTTTGGGGGGGACTCCACTCCGTTTTTTCGGCGTAGGGGGTTCCACTTAAAATCCATACCAGACCTAAGGGCCTGGGATGCCCCGCGACGAGGCCCGCAAGGTGTCAATCTCGCCGATAAAAGCGGGCGAGATTGACTTCCTTTTCTAGTCCCGTCGTACCCGAGTCACGTTCAAAATGAACGGACTTGTCCGTGTGTGGGCAAGTCAGTTCATTCTGAAAGTCCGGCGGAAAGAATGGATTCCGGAAAGTCCGGTCGTGTGTAGGCAAGTCCGTCAGTTCAGAAAGTCCGGCGGTAGTCCGCCGGAAGTCTGGCAGCAAGTACGTCGGACCTAGCTTCCCATAAAGTCCGACCGTGTGTACGCCCCATAAGAGTCTGAAATGTATCAGTATACAACCTGCTTTAATTGTATCCCTAATGCAATCATAGGGTTCAACAAAGCTCTGGGTATGAGTTGTGCTATGGCTCTTCCTGCTGTTCGCTGTATTTAAGTTTTTATAGTACTTTCGAAGATATTACACATATCAGATCATTCATTTAAGGTCATAAGACAAACCTGCTGCCCAATATTTAGGGGCTGATTAGGTAGAGCGACTCGCGTAATTTCCGGCAGATCGATCAGCGTCAGGTCTGGAACGTTCGGGGACATGACTTCCAGGGTGATCAGCTGATCACTGACACCATTCCCTGTCCCAGCCATGCAGTTTTGAGCTACAAAATGAGATAAAGAAAACAAAAAATTGTCATGATGCAGCCATTCACATTTGTTTTTTTATACGCTTATTGCGATTTTTTTACCAAACATATGTAGAAGAATACGTATCGGCCGAAACTGAGGAAAAAATGTGTTTTTTTTTTTTAAATTGGGATATTTATTATAGCAAAAAGTATAAAATATTGTGTTTTTTCTAAATTGTCGCTCTTCTTTTGTTTATAGCGCAAAAAATAAAAACCACAGAAGTGATCAAATACCACCAAAAGAAAGCTCTATCTGTGGGGAAAAAAGGACGTCAATTTTGTTTGGGTACAGCATCGCATGACCGCGCAATTGTCGTTTAAAGTGCAACAGCGCTGAAAACTAAAAATTGGTCTGGGAAGGAAGGGGGTGAAAATGCCCTGTATTGAACCGGTTAAACGTTGTGTACCATCTGTCAAGTTAAATCGTTTAGGGGAGGTTTTAAGACGTGCCGTGTAAATTAAGCCTTACAATACATTTCAAGACAAGAGTGATAGGAGGGTCCAAGAGTTTACAAGCTAAACAGAAGAGCGATTGATACAAATGACAATAACTGTGAGGGATGAGTTGAAAGAGAAAGTAAAATTCAGTTGTTAGGTAAGGGTAGGATAGGCTTCCCTGAAGAGATGAGTTTTCAGGGGTCACCTAAAGACAGACACAATAGGAGATAGCTGTACAAGTTGGGGTAGGGAGTTCCAAAGGACAGGAGAGGCTCTGAAGAAGTCCCAGAGCCAAGCAGGAGAGAAGGTTACAAGGCAGCTAGAAAGCAGGAGGTTTTGGGAGGAGCAAAGAGAATGGTTTGGTTGATATTTTGAGATGTTGTGTTGTTGTTGAGTTGTGGATGGCTTTGTAAATTGGTAATATTTTGAATTTTATTTCTTGGGTGATTAGAAGCTGGTGAAAGGATTGGCAGAGAGGGCCGGCAGATGCTGAGTGGTTGATGAGGTGGATGAGTGTGGCGGTAGCATTCATGATAGACTGAAGGGGGTATAACCTATGTAGAGGAAGGCCAAATGGGAGGTATAGAAGGTTACAAGTAGCATCCTGACATGAGGAGAGGGACTGATAGTTGTGCTAATAATTTCGATGGAAATATCAGGGGAGGAAGTACGGGAAGGTGGAGGTTTTATGAGCTCAGTTTTAGAACAATCAAGTCTTACGAAGTGATGTGGCATCCATAACCGATCTGTCCATTAGCAAATTAGTTATGCACAAGGAGACTGAAGGGTAGACTTAGGAAAGATAGATTTGCAAGTCATCCACATAGTGATTGTATTGAAATCCACGCAAGGTTGTCAGCTGATCAAGGGAGGAGTTGTAGATAGAAAGTAGAAAGTATGTGGGGACAAAACCATGGAGAAAAAAGAGAGAAAGTGGCAGATTTGTAGGAGACACTGAATAAGCTATTGGATAGGTAGGAGGAGAACCAGGAAACAGCAGTCTTGGAGGTCAAGGTAGTGGCATTCTTTAAGGAGGAGCAGGTGGTTAACTGTGTCAAAAACAACAGGTCTATTTGTTAGGTCAAAGGTTAAGATCAGGTTAAGATGTTGAGAGGTAGCTGGGGTGTTAACATCGACAGGGATGTTGATGTTCACAAGAATGATGGTGGGTATTTCAAAGGGGAGAAAATAGGGTAGCCAAGCAGAGAAGTCATCAAGCAAGTAAGATACTGGTCCAGGAGGCTGATAAACCACAGCAGACCTAAGAGATACTGCGGAAATAAGACAAATAAAAGAGCTTCAAAAGAGGAGAGGGAGAGGTCGGAAGAACTGAGCTTTGCATTGTGAGGATGGAAAGATAACAACTTAACCTCCTTTTCATCCACTGGGTCTGGGTGAGTGAGTCCAGTAGAGGCCACCATGGGAGAGGGCAGCTAGAGAGGCAGAATTAGATTCCTGAAGCCAGGTTTCAGTAACAGCAAGTAGGTTAAGGGAGTTAGAGATAAAAAAAAAAAGGTAATGGACAGAGGGGCATTCCAGAGGGCACATGAGAAGGGGCACTGGTTCTTGAAAGCAGGGGAATAGAACTTAGAAAGTGTGTATTGCCTCTGCTTCCAGAGGAAAAAGGGTGCTGATAGTGGGGTGAAAGTTAATTAGCAGAGGGCCAGGGTTGAGTGAAATATCCCCAGTGCACATGTTGCAGTGTTCTCAAGGTTACGTCAGCACGTGGGCTGAGACTGAGATGACGAGGGAGTAATATGGAAAGGGCAGGAGTAAAGATGATATACATGAGGTATAAGGTGAAGAGATGGTTACCTCTCAAGGAGCAGAGAAGAAAAAAAAGTTATAAGAAGATGAATACAC
This sequence comes from Aquarana catesbeiana, assembly GCF_042186555.1. Lineage (NCBI taxonomy): Eukaryota > Metazoa > Chordata > Amphibia > Anura > Ranidae > Aquarana > Aquarana catesbeiana. The sequence continues at coordinate 765,339,054 of NC_133325.1, read as the reverse complement.
AATCTGATGCCTAGCCTAAGTGCAAGAAACACTTAAAATTGACATTGGAAGAGAGAATGCTTGGTGAAAGTCACATTCACTGCTTAATAAAACTCCTTTTAGATATGTGAAGACGTGCACTTAACATTGAATTCTGTGTGGCTTCTGTGGGGTCTGTGTCTCACACAGCTCTTCTTGACGGCATATTAAAGAATACCTGCCAGCTTGCTTCCACCCACAGGTACCCACCTTTGCTGAACTTCCCCTATGCAGTCACATAACACAGCAGGCTTTAGAGTGGTAGGTGCATGTGAATTATTTTACAAATATTTTGGCAGCTAAAACTGTTCTGTAAAATGTGAGTCGGAGTCACCTTTTAACCTGTACAGACAGACTTTATTACTTCTCCTCTAAGAATATATAGAATGCTTACCCTTCCTGACTTCATTCTCCACCTGAGCCGGACTTGTAAGGGCTATGTTATGAAATTGATAGCTTATTTTTCCACACCATGTTGATCCCTTTGGGGACTTTTTTAACTGGAGTTCCAGGGGGCAACGTGTGGCAATACCTGTAGAATAGAAAATTAGTATCAAAGAGTTATTTAGGAAGATATAGCTATTTGATCATATAGGATAAGTGCTCTTTGTGCTTCCCTTCTAAGTAGTCTGCTCAGATATTTCAGCAACAAGGGCTCACTTGTCTGCCAACATTGTGACTCCAACAGTTCCTGCTCCTTATGCAGTACAGCACCCAACAACAACCACTTGAGAGTGCTGTTGAGATACAGGTGGAGGACTTTCCAGTTATCCCAAAGCAGGATCTATTTTCCGTCTCCAAATGGAGCTCCTATGTAGATATTCACAACAAGGATCATCAATCAATCAATTTTTATTCAAAAAATGATCACATCACAAAACGGTGTAGTACAATGTTTTAGAGCCACGCAAGGCCCCTTCATCAGGCATATCACATTTTGTGATGTGATCATTCTTTGATTAAAAACCTGTCAGAGAGCTCACCTTGCTGGTCATGGGATTGGCCACCAGAGGGTGTGCCTGTGAGCAAGCCAGCCTATTTAAGTTTGTCAGGCACTCTGTTCAGTGCTGCCTGATCATCAGCTTCCTG
>NC_133325.1:765286036-765337447 GCF_042186555.1 Aquarana catesbeiana | reverse complement strand
TGATGCACACACCGGTATGTTACAAATTATGTTTAATAATTTCTGGTGCTTGCACGACTGTTTCTTATTTTTTAATTATTTTTTTTTTTTCTGCTTTTTCGCTGGATCAGTGTCAGTCACCACAAACGCAGTGCATTTGGCTGCACGCGATTGCATGGTACAGAAGTACCATGTGATCCGGTTGCTCTGAATGAGCTGAAGTCGCACTGCACCTGGATTGCATGTGAATCGCACAGAAATGCACAGGGTGTTCCTGTGTGAACTGGCCCTTAGAGTCTTGTGTGGAGGAGGACTAACATCCTACATGTTGCTTTGGTTAATAATAAAATTGTGTTTAATTTATACCTGGTGAGTCTATCTAATTCTAATAAACCCCTCGCTGACAAGAATAGTGGGCTTTAAAGTGGACCTTCAGTAATTTTTTTCATCTTTCCATCTATTAAATATTCTGCCCTTGTTGTTTTAACTTTGGATAGTAAAACTTTTTTTCTGCCAGTAAATGCCTTACACAGCCCACTTCCAGACGACCGCATTTATCGATAGGAACTTTTCCCGACCGAAAAATAGAGAACATGCTCTCAATCTTTTGCTGGCAGGAATTCCGCCAGCAAAAGACCGATGGAGCATACACAGTCGCATTTTCCGACAAAAGGCTCTCATCTGAGTTTTGCTGGCGGCATTTCCGATCGTGTGTACGCGGCATTAGTGAACATAACAAATTTATCATTAGAAGTTAAGAATTATCTGAAATAACGAATGCCGTATCTAAATGAATGGAACGTAACAAATTAATAATAAAAACAAATTATTTTATTATTCCTTCCGTTCCATTTTGTTTAGATGCGGCATTCATGATTTTGGATAATTCGTAACTTTGGATAAATTCGTATTCGTTACATTCGCTAACAGCCAAACTTGAAAGGAAAGTTATCCAATATACGAATTATCTGAAATAACGAATGCCGTATCTCTACATTTGTTCAGAGTGTAGAATTTTTAAAGTTTGTTTTGAGCTTTCAGAAAGCAGGGGGTGGAGAGCTGAAGTTACACTCTGCAAAGCTCAGTGAGGAGATCTCTGAGAGCTAATTGGAGGGAAGGGACACGCCCCCACTTCACACAGGAACAGAGCTGAGGCTGTCAATCACAGGCTGTATGCTCTGTAAAGGGGGCACTGTCATGATTACAGTGCCCTTCACAGTGCAGTCTGAACCCCCCCTCCTTCTCTCTAACATCACATTTCCCCATTCCAATCTCTGCCTCCCCAGCACAGGACTTGTACATTTTTGGCAGGTCTGTGTGTCCTCTCCTGGCTCCCCCGCCCACCCGATGATGTAATCCTATCAGCGGGGCAGGGGTGGGAGGAGCTCTCTATTACGATCTGCAGCTCCTCCCACCCCCTGCCCGCCTGATAGGATGACATCATCGGGTGGTGGAGCTGGGAGAGGACACACGGGCGTGGCTGATGGTGACCGCGGTCTGTTCTAGCTCTATGCGGACCAGTATCTCCACTCACCTCCTGCTGTGCAGCCCGATCATCAACTGGTACTGGACCGGTGTCGTGGGTTGGGGACCCCTGCCCTGGGGGACAAATGTCTTTTTTTTTTTTTTTTTTTCCAAAAAGCTTCCCAATGTAACACTTTAACATAACATTGATTTCTTATCATAGAGAAATCATTACTTTACTAGGTGAGTCACTTACGTCCTGTTTATCTACCTACTTTGGCAGTTAGAACTTCCTGGGCATTTATAAGGCAATTCATGTTTTCTGTTTATTTTAACATTGAGTAATCTAAAGAATGCCAGTCTCAATCCAATAAAATCCACACGTTAGACGAAACTGAGTTGTTGGAGATAAGGCACTTGATTACGATTTCATGGTGACATGACAAGGAACAAAACCTTGGCACCGTGGCACGAAGAGGTTCCTCAGAAACTGATTGGACTGTAGTAGATGGTGACAATCCGCTCTCTACTGAGACAGGAATGTTCTGCCAGTGCTGCTCTCTTGATATCGGGAATCTTGAACAACACATACAAAGCAGAAGGGCGCACAGGCCAAGTGCATTACCGTCAGCACTTTATTAGAGCACTTTGTTCCCAAAAGCCAAAGGTAAAACCAGAACAGCCCAGAAAGCAGAACGGTATCCTAGAAGATGAAGCTCACATGATCGGAACATGAATCAAACTGTCCACTGACGTGTTTTGAGGAACATGCCCTCTTCTTCAGAACAAATTTTTTGATTGCTCTCTTCTGAAATCTCGAGAGGTCAGGCAGATAATTCTTGGCTGAACAATGACCGCAGCCTGTTTGATAGCTCCCGTGGTTGTCAGAATACCCAAAGCATAGACATATAAATGGGCATCAAACCACAAAGTGAAAGTCGAGAGTCTTCAATTGCTCGTAATTTAGACATGTGCAGAACAAAAAAAAAAAGTTTTGGGTCGATTCGTTAATTAACTAATTTTACTTTTGGAATTGGTTTATTTGTTTTTTAATTTGATTAGAATTTCCCGGATTCTACGAAATGGTATTCAATTCGACCGAACGCAAAAAAATGTAAATTGGCATTCCAATTTTTTTTTTCAATTTAAATGTGACTTTCACATTTTTCAAATCGAAGACTCTTTTCACACTGGGGCGGCGGGTCCATTGGCGGTAAAGCATCGCATCGCTAGCTTTTTGGCCGCTAGCCCAAGAGGGGGTTAAAAGCGCCCGTGTTGCAGCGCATTTCACAACCTTGTGTTCACTAAATTATCTAAATGTGTGTTTTTTTTTTTTTGTTTTTTTTTTGTTATACAGACTGCGCCTCCACCCCCCTATCCTTATTACGACAACAGGGGGTTCCAGGGAGATCACAGCCATTTATATGTGAACCAAGCACCGTACAATGGGAACCCAGTACCGTACAATGGGAACCAAGCACCATACAACGTGTATACTTCGGCTCCTCCACCCAATCACCGCGTCTATCCAGTGCAACATCACCTGCCCAATGTATCCCCTCAACAATCTGTGCCAGCAAACCAACATGTGAAAGCCTCGGGGTGGTTCTCTGCAGGTAAGTGCACCCTGTACAACTACAAGAACATACCTACAAGTAGAAAAAGCTTCTAGAGTTTTCTACTTTTTTGTATAGGAAGCACCTTTTTTATAAACCCAGTTATTACCTTGTTAAGTAGCATTGACATCATCGCTGTACTGTTCATAGACACTGTGTGCAGAGAGCAGAGCTGTAGGAGGGACTCGGGCTCCAACCACTACGGGGGGGCAGAGACAAGGCCAGTCACCCTCAGAGGTGGAACACAACCGCCTCCCCTAAATCCGAAGGGCACCACTTGATAAAAACCTATGAAGGTTTGGAGTCAGTGTGTGTGTGTGTGTGTGTGTGTGTGTGTGTGTGTGTGTGTGTGTTTTTTTTTTTTTTTTTCAAACCCTGTATTTTATTTTAACTAAGCTCCATTTGCCTCCCAGAAACCTCATAATGAACAGTCACTGCCCACTGTCACCACTGTGATGGCTGCTTCTAGTAGACATGTGCAATTAGTTTCGTTTCAAATTAGTTTAACGAATTTCGACAAATTTGTTAATCCGGGAATATCCAAATTAACGGAAAACCCATTTAACTAATTTTTTTGAATATTCAAAATCCGGAAATTAGAACTTCGCATTTGAAATGTCCTTGCAAATTTGGCTGTTAGGCCGTGTACACACGAACGGAATTTCTGTCGGAAAAATCTTGGATGGTTTTTCCGACGGAATTCCGCTCAAGCTTGCCTTGCATACATACGGTCACACAAGTTCTCTGAACTTTCGACCGTTAAGAACGCGGTGACGTACAACACTACGACGAGCCGAGAAAATGAAGTTCAATGCTTTCAAGCATGCGTTGAATTGTTTCCGAGCATGCGAGATTTTTTGCGTGTCCAAATTGCATACAGACAAACGCGTTTATGGATAGGAACTTTTCCCGACCGAAAAATAGAGAACATGCTCTCAATCTTTTGCTGGCAGGAATTCCGCCAGCAAAAGACCGATGGAGCATACACACAGTCGCATTTTCCGACAAAAAGCTCTCATCGGAGTTTTGCTGGCGCCATTTCGGATCATGTGTACGCGGCATTAGTGAACATAACAAATTTATCATTAGAAGTTAAGAATTATCTGAAATAACGAATGCCGTATCTAAATGAATGGAACGTAACAAATTAATAATAAAAACAAATTATTTTATTATTCCTTCCGTTCCATTTTGTTTAGATGCGGCATTCATGATTTTGGATAATTCGTAACTTTGGATAAATTCGTATTCGTTACATTCACTAACAGCCAAACTTGAAAGGAAAGTTATCCAATATTCCAATACCTAATAACTTAACAGTTATTATTAGTTCTTTCGAATCTTCTTTCTTATCCACTCGAAAAACAAGAGAAAAAAAAAATGAATGAAACGAAAAAAAATTTCAGCAGTGCACATGTCTAGTTTCTAATTCTGTAAACAATAGGTTGCCTTTAGCACAGCTGAAAAATACTCAGGCAAATAATGTAAAAAGGTGTCTAGAGCTCCCCCTGCTGGCTTGATAAAGACTGCATCATAATAATAGTATTATACAGGATATATATAGCGCCAACAGTTGCAAAGCTTTACAATATAAAGAAAGACAGTACAGTTGCGATACAATTCAAGAGGGTCAGGAGGGCCCTGCTTGTGAAAGCTTATATTATTGATCAGTAATTTGTAATATTAATCTGTAAAAAAAAAAAAAATATATTGTTTGCTAATCCTGACCATAATAAAACCATATTGCCTTAGACTGACCATACACTATACAATCGGATTGCACAATCTTCTTGAGTCTACCATCAACTATGTAGTATAGGGGCTCACCTGGTTTGATACTAACTAAAAGGGTTGTTTAGGTTTGTCCCTATATTATATTGTTTAGGTAAAGCTACAGGAGATTGTCCAGAGTTTGAATAGTTTATGGTCAGCTTGAAGGCCGCTGTTAGAAATCATGGGGCCCCCCCATACAGCCTTCCTGATGAGCCAGCGGGTGCAGCAGAACAGCGGAAAGGACTTTATCTACCTATGCCCCAAAAATGGGGGAAAAAAAGTCCCTCCTCTGCTCCCACCTTCTGGGTGCCTCTGTTGATCTGACGGGGTTCAGGTAAATTAATTTAAGCCCTAGTAAGCAAGTAGGAGTGGGAGTGTGATCAAGTAAAATCTATTTTTTAATTTAGGCAGAGATGAACCATAAAGCTGCCCGGGCCCCCCTGTTTAGCTGATGTGGACCGGGCCCAGTACCACAGGACCGGTTGTACTGCCTTATTAGGGGCCCTGGCCAGCTTTACATACCAGCTAAGCAGGTGGTGCTAGACTTGCTTAGTAGAAAGCCCAGCATGCTTTGCAAACAGAGGGCCATGGACACCCCCGTTAAATAATGATGTTATACAAAAACTTTCTTTTAAATTTGAAAAAAAATTTAAAAATTGACCGTAAAAATTGTAGCTAGCTAGCATTGCTGTGGATAAATGGGAAGTATGGAAAGCAGAATTTTATATTGTGCACCAAGGGCTCATAATCGCCCTTTTCTTCTATTAAAACCCTGTTTGTTGGTATAAACTAAGTTGAAGCGTCACTAAAACAGAATTTGAAGTTGTGACTTGGATGTTTTCTTTGTTTTTTATGTTGCCAAAACATAAAGGAATGTTTTTTGGGTTTTTTGTTTTGTTTTGATTTTTTTTATCTGTGCCAACATTACTGCTGGAACAGGCAATGAACCAACCAGGAAGTTCTGATAATGCCAATGAAAAGTTCCCAGCCAGCTGACGAAAAGCATTATCACGAATACTGGATGTGCACAAACAATACAGTGCATCCGGAAAGAATTCACAGCGTTTCACTTTTTCCACATTTTGTTATGTTACAGCCTTATTCCAAAATGGATTCAATTCATTATTTTCCTCAAAATTCTATAAACAATACCCCATAATGACAACGTGAAAAGTTTTGAAATTCTTGCAAGTTTATTAAAATAAAAAAACCCCGAAAAATCCCATGTATATAAGTATTCACAGCTTTTTCCATGACACTCAAAATTGAGCTCAGATGCATCCTGTTTCCACTGATCATCATTGAGATGTTTCTACAACTTGATTGGAGTCCACCTGTGGTAAATTCAGTTGAATGGTGATGATTTGGAAAGGAACACACCTGTCTATATAAGGTCCCACAGTTAACAGTGCATGTCAGAGCACAAACCAAGCCATGAAGTCCAAGGAATTGTCTGTAGACCTCTGAGACAGGATTGTATCAAGGCACAGATCTGGGGAAGGGTACAGAAAAACTTCCACAGCATTGAAGGTCCGAATGAGCACAGAGGCCTCCATCATCCATAAATGGAAGAAGTTTGGAACCACCAGGACTCTTTCTAGATCGAACACAGTGATATATTTCAAGCATTTTTTTTTTTTCTTTTAATTTCGATGAAGCAGTCAGTGATGATTTGGGGAGCCATGTTATCTGCTGGTGTTGGTCCACTGGGTTTTATCAAAGTCCACACAGCTCTCTACCAGGAAATTCTAGAGCACTTCATGCTTCCCTCTGCTGACCAGCTTTATGGAGATTTCATTTTCCAGCAGGATTCGGCACTTGACCACACTGCCTAAAGTACCAAAACCTGATTTATTGATAATTGGTATCAATGTGCTTGATTGGCCAGCAAACTCGCCTGGCCTAAACCCCATAGAGAATCGAAACAAATTTTTTTCGCTCTGCACATGTCTAATAATTTTCACATCTTTATTGAAACTAGAAAGTTTACAAAAAATCATCAAAACCATAAGCCATAAAAGTACAGCAACCCCCTTATTATGTACACAGCAGCATCTATCCAGTCTATAAACAAATCAAGAACATACAGTAATGAGTATTTTTTTTAAAAATGGCATAGCCATTTGTCGTGTGAAACTGAATGGAGATTTGTTCTGTGTGAATGAGGGGCAAAAACCAATGTTATGCCATTTTCTCTTCAGGTTGAATGTTTTTTTATTAATACAGAGGAGAACAAATCAGGAAAATGCTGCATTAGGGCCACTAGATGGGAGCTGATGATCATAGGAAATAAGTATATAGGTATTCATCAGCCCCATCAAGTGACCATAATAAGTATTTTCCTGATTCACTCTATTCCACATAAATGAAAAACATTCGACCTGGAGAAAAAAATGCCTAATAACAATAATTTCTTTATCGTACATCATAGGACACAGAGCCTCAAGTAATTACTTGGTGGGTTATGGGCCTACCTTCAGGTGTTGACACTGGTATAACCAATACAGGAAGTTGACTCCCCTATATAACCCCTCCTCCTTCCAGGAGTCCTCAGTTTTTCGCCAGTGTCTAAGGTTTTGGTCGCTGTTCGGAGTAAGGTGTACGCATTACAACCAGTTACCTGGAAAGGTCTGGGTTGCATTTTCAACACAGTAAAGTCTCCATTAAAATCGCTAAAAAAGGGCTGCAGTATTTGGGTCTGATCATAGATACAGCCGAGAAAAAGGGTCTTCTTGCCCAGAAAAAAAAACAAAAAACAAAACACCACTCTATAAAAGAGTTGGTGCGGCTGGTCAGGTCAAAAGGAGGTCCCTCCATTCACCTTTGCATGAGGTTGTTAGAAAGGATGGTGGCTTCATTCGAAGCAGTTCCCTTTGCCCAGTTCCATTCGAGACTGTTGCAAAACAGTATTCTATTTTCTTGGAACAAAACGATCCAAGCTTTGGACTTGCCAATGCGGCTGTCCCCAAGGGTGTACCAAAGCCTCAATTGGTGGTTACTAAAGAATGTCCTAAAGGGTAAATACTTCAAACCACTTTTCTGGAAAGTGGTAATGACAGAGAAGACAACTGTCCAAGGACAGTGTTCAAGAACCGAAAAAGCCCTGCCCATCAACATCCTAGAGATTCGGGCAGTGCGTCTGGCTCTAAAAGCCTGGACTTCCAGGTTAAGGGATTGTCCCAACAGGATCCAATCCATCAATGCCACGGCTGTGGCCTATATCAATCATCAAAAGAGGCACCAAGAATCTCTCAGTGCAGAGAGAAGTGAACTATATTCTAACTTGGGCAGAAAGAAATATTCCGTGCCCATCGGCAGTCTTCATTCCGGGAATAGAGAATTGACATGTGCCGTCAGCAGATTATTCCGAGGGGTATGGTCTATTCACCCCGACATGTTTTGGGCTGTTTGTCAAGGATGGGGGACTCCGGATGTAGATCTTCTAGCATCCAGTGCAACATAAAGTTAGTCAACTTTTTGTCCACAACACAGGATCCATTCGCATGCAGAACAGATGCGTTGATGATACCGTGGGATCAGCTTTTACTGATCTATGCATTTCCCCCTATTCAGTTGCTGCCTTGACTTCTTTGCAGGATCAAGTTGGAAAGAAAAACAGTAATTTTGGCAGCACCAGCATGGCCCAGAAGGTCATGGTATGCAGAGGTCGTAAAGATGGCAGTGGAAGATCTGTGGTCCCTTCCACTAAGGCCAGACCTGCTCTCACAGGGGCCGATATTCCATCCTACTTTACGAATGCTAAATTTAATGGCCTGGCTATTGAGACCCACATTCTGAAAAGACGTGGGCTTTCCAGGGCAGTTATTTCTACTTTAATTAATGCTAGAAAGCCAGCTTCTAGGGCTATATATTATAAATCTGGAAATCTTATGTTTCCTGGTGTGAATCCAAGGGTTGGCACCCTCGGAGATATATTGGAGGCAGAATTCTTGCCTTTCTACAAGTAGGCGTAGAGAGGAAACTGGCCCTGAGTACTATTAAGGGCCAAGTCTCAGCCTTATCAATTTTTTTTCAAAGACCACTTGCTACGCATTCTTTAGTCCGGGGTTTCATGTGAGGAGTGATGTGGATTAATCCACCAGTTAAATCACCCTTAAGCCCTTGGGACTTGAATTTAGTTTTGTCAGTGTTACAAAAACCGCCATTCGAACCATTACAGCACGTTCCCTTAGTCCTTCTGACTAGGAAGCTGATATTTTTGGTTGCTATATCCTTAGCAAGGAGGATTTCAGAATTGACTGCTGTTTCCTGTAAAGAGCCATATTTGGTTATTCATGAGGACAGAGTTGTGTTGGGACCTCATCCAGGTTTTTTACCAAAAGTGGTCTCAGGTTTCCACCTGAACAAGATATTGTCCTGCCGTTTTTTCCAAAACCATGTTGGTTATTCATGAGGACAGAGTGGTGTTACGCCCTTGTCCAGGCTTTTTGCCAAAAGTGGTTTCAGGCTTTCATCTGAATGAAGATATTGTCCTGCCATCGTTTTTTCCAAAACCATGTTCCAAAGAAGAAAAGTCACTACATTGTCTTGATCTATTTCTGTTTAAAGAAAACTGCTCAGATTTGTAAGACTGATGTCTTATTTATTCTGCCAGAGGGTCCTAAAAAAAAAAAGGACAGGCAGCGTCAAAATCCACTGTGGCTAAGTGGATTCGGCAAGTTATGATTTAAAGGGAAAGATTCCCCCTTTTCAAATTAAGGCGCACTCTACCAGAGCGGTTGGTGCTTCTTGGGCAGTGTGGCACCAGGCCTCCATGTCTCAGATCTGCAAGGCCGCGACTTGGTCTTTAGTGCATACATTTACAAAATTTTATCAAGTAGATGTAAAATGGAATGAGGATATCGCCTTCAGGTGCAGTGTGCTGCAAGCAGCAGTATAATTCCTCAAAGTCTGGGGGTGCCCTACGGGTTGTGTCTCCCTCCCCTCAAGTAGCATTGCTATGGGGCATCCCACCAAGTAATTTGAGGCTCTGTGTCCTATGATGTACGATAAAGAAAATAGGATTTTTAAAAAGGCTTACCTGTAAAATTCTTTTCTTGGAGTACATCATAGGACACAGGGCTCCCGCCCCTCTGTTTTTTGGGGTGAGAGTATATTTCTTATATTGCTTGGCTACAAAAACTGAGGACTCCTGGAAGGAGGAGGGGTTATATAGGGGAGTCAACTTCCTGTATTGGTTATACCAGTGTCAACACCTGAAGGTAGGCCCATAACCCACCAAGTAATTACTTGAGGCTCTGTGTCCTATGATGTACTCCAAGAAAAGGATTTTACAGGTAAGCGGTTTTAAAAATCCTATTTTATGCCTCTCATTCACACAGAACAGATGTACGTGTAGTTTCAAAGGATAAATAGCTCTGCAATGTGTTTGTTTTTTTTTTTTATAAATACACCCCTATGTTTTATGCCAATGACACATACTATATACAATAAGAAAAGGTAGCACTATAACTTAGTGGTTAGCATTTCTGCCTTCATTGACTGGAAACTTCACACTGGACCTCATGCAGTTTGGATTCTGTGCCTCTCCACTCTTCCTCCAGACTCTGGGACCTTAATTTACAAATGAAATGCAAAATTTTCCACAGTCAGTGCTGATTTGGGGAGCCATGTCATCTGCTGGTGTTGGTCAACTGGGTTTTATCAAGTCCAAAGTCAGCTCAGGCCTCTACCAGGAAATTCTAGAGCAATTCATGCTTCCCTCTGCTGACCAGCTTTATGGAGATGCTGATTTCATTTTCCAGCAGTTCTTGGCACCTGACCACACTGCCAAAAGTACCAGTACCTGGTTTATTGGTCATGGTATCACTGTGCTTGATTGGCCTGCAAACTCACCTGAGCTAAACCCCATAGAGAATCTGTGGGGTATTGTCAAGAGGAAGATGAGAGACACCAGATCCAACAATGGAGATGAGCTGAAGGTCACTATCAAAGCAACCTGGTCTTCCATAACGCCTCAGCAGTGCCACCGGCTGATCGCCTCCACGACACGTTGATGTCGTAATTCATGCAAAAGGAGCCCCAACCAAGTATTGAGTGCATGCTATACTGTACATGGACACACTTTTCAGTAAGCCAACATTTCTGTATTACAAATCATTTTTTATTGGTATTATGTAATATTCTAATTTTCTGAGGTACTGAATTTTGAGTTTTCACTAGCTGTAAGCCATAATCATCTAAATGAAAAGAAATGCTTGAAATATATCACTCTGTGTGTAACGCATCTATATAAAATATAAGTTTCACTTTTTGAAATGAATTACTAAAATAAATAAACTTTTTGATATTCTAATTTTATGACATGGCCTGTATAACCGTAATATTGATACTGTAACCACATAAATGAAGTCATGTAGAGCTTCCCACACAGGGAGAAAGGAGGGCGAGATGCCTTAATCCAACGCGTTTCACACTGTCGGCTTCCTCCGGGGTCCAAGGGGTGCAATAAATGTGGTCACTGAAATGGAGACAGCAAAAGCGCATGATCCATATATGATGTATAGTATACAGAAAAAAATATATATCATATTAGTACAGAGGATAAAGTATCATGCATATCAAAACCATGTTGAAAACTCACAAAATTGCAATAACACACGGTGTCCCATACACCGGGGTGAGAAGATAAGTCTCTAGGTGCAAATCAGGACAACATCATTAAAGATGGAATGATAATGAAGGGGCGATCGATCAGACAGTGGCTTAGTGTTGTCAGCCTACAACAGAAAGCTCTGTTGCTGGCAGGATCTTTGGGTAAGAAACTTTTGAACACATTCACAAAATTGATTTGGCTTAAAGGGTAACTCCACTGTTGTGGGATAAAAATGGCAAATAAAAAAATATAGCATATACAATTGTGACACAAGTCATCTTGTAATTGAATGTTCTTAACAAATGACAATTTCCCTTTCAATCTCCAGCTCTGTAATTTTCTGTAAAATGCAATATGACTACCTGGAGGTATTCTATACGCAGAGTGTTTCTGATTTTCCCAGAAGTCTTCACTAAAATACAAGTCTGTTTTCAGGCATCTCCTGTAACAAAAATTTCACTTTTTGGTGAGATACTCCCAATGGGAAATCACATCTAAAGGGATGCAGACCCTGCAATTTTCCTCATTGGAGCCAAGTGCAGCAGCTGATTGATAATTATGAAACCACTCCCATTAGATTCACTTTGCCCATGGACACAAACAGTGGTTTCCTCAGAATAACAAAAGGTAGGAATCTGTAACAAAGTTTGTTAAAATCCTTCAATGTACGTGGATCACCCAGAGGAGAATGTGGTGGTGTTGTATTTTTTTTGTTTTTTTTTTTCTCAACAAAATTGGAGTTACTCTTTAAGAAATCTGAATACAGGCTGGCATGATGCTAAAAGTACAGAAAAATAGATTTGGAGTTCACATATATTGTAATCAATTTAGGGTCCTTTCACAATGCAATGTGCGCATTGAGCACCTGTAAATGCAAGTGTGTTTTTATGCTGCGTTGTGTTGTGATTTAAAATTTCCCTGCATTGCACTATATTACTTTATATTATTTTCGATCTTGATAATACCTCTAATTTTGTTTTTCATCGATCTTCCTTCTTCTAGGTAGGAAACGGTTGGTTTGTATCTGCACCACAATCTGTATTCTCTTGGTATTAGCGATCATCGTCGCCGTGCTCTGCTGGTATTTTGGTAAGGGGATTTTCTTTTTATTTTAATTTTCAAGTTTGAAAAATAAAAAAAAAAGGTTTAGCTTTAAATGTCTTAATTCCAATTTTATTCTTTCCCCTTTTTTTTTTTTTTTTTTTTATTTTGAATTTTTTTTTTTCACAATCAGGATTTATTGAAAGTTTATAAAAGTATACAGTATGACATCACAGCAATTATCAGATAGGGTACATGGAGAATTATGTCAGTTTACATGAATGGCGATGATCATATTACAATGTACAATAATAAAGTAATTGTTAGCTCAAATGTCTTTTGTTGTAGACGAGTTCTGTGAAGGAAGTTCAAAAAGCACGCACTGGAGATTGCTAAGGGTTAAAGGAGCCTTTCCTCAATTTACATTCATGCGTGTTATTTAATGGGGGTAGATTTACCAAAAGTCGAGAGTGCAAAATAAGGTGCAGCTGTGCATAGAAAGCAATCGGCTTCCATTTTTTTTTTTTTTTAATCAAAGCTTAATTGAACAAGCTGAAGCTAGAAGCTGATTGGCTACCATGCAGAGCTGCACCATATTTTACACTCTTCAATTTTAGTAAATCAACCCCCAAGTGCATGTTGAGTCATTCACACTTCTCTGCTCTATGTACATTATGTACTCATTGAGCTCATATCCTTTTATCATTGATACTGGTAGTAATGCATTGTGTAACACGATTGGGTTGATTTATGAAAACTGGAGTGTGCAAAATCTGGTGCAGCTCTGTATAGAAACCAATCCGCTTTCAGGTGTTTGTTTTTTTTTTTTTTTTTTTTTTTTTTTTTTTTGGCAAACCTTAATTGAACAAGCTGAAGTTAGAAGCTGATTGGCCACCATACACAGCTGCACCAGATTTTGTACTCTCCAGTTTTAGCAAATCAACCCCAATGACTAAATGCTTCTTGTTCATTCTGTGTTTTATTGTTCAATTGGAAAACTTTAGAAAAACGCTATAGGAGCCCCATATATTCCTGTATCCCCAATCCTAAAATTATACTTGCCTATAGTTGCGAAGTATCAATAGCCGAGAACATGGAAGGAATGAGCACAGTGATTTGGTTGATATTGCTGGCCAAGTGAGCATTCAGTTTTGAAAGACTATTAAAGTGCTTGTAAACCCTCAAGGTTTTTCACCTCAATGCATTGAGGTGAAAAACCTCCTGTAATGCTGCAGCCCCCCTGAGCCCCTGTTTTACTTGCCTATATCCCTCAATCTCGCGCCGGGGACGAGCACACCAGCAAAAGCCGGTGTCTCGGGTCCTGATTGAATGGATTGATAGCAGCGCAGCCATTGGCCCCCGCTGCTGTCAATCAAATCCAATGACGCAGGTGCCAGGGAGCGGGACCAAGTCCTGCTTTATGTGTCAATAGACGCAGAAGCAGGACTCGGGAGCGTGCCCACACGGGTGTCCCAAAGGAGCGCGCTTCTCTGGGGCACTCAAGAAGAGGAGCAGCCTGGAGCGCTGCTGAGGGAACCCAGAAGAGGAGGATCGAGGCCACTCTATGTTTGTTATTTAAAAAAAAAAAAAACACTTAAGTAAAATGCACATCTCTGAACACAGTATTAACTCTGAAGCCCCATATATTCCCTGTTCCCCCAAACCTGAAATTATATTGACCTTTAGCCCCTATGTATTAATTTAGGAAATTGGTCGGTGCCTTTTAGCCCCCCCCCCCCAGCTGGTCGGTGCCTTTTTAGAACCTAGTCTTGTTTTCCCAGTATGATGATAAAGAACACAACAATAACTTTTTTTTTTTTTTTTTTTTTCCCCAAGTAACTACCAGCTGTGAAAAGCAATGCGGAACATCTAAGCAATGTGTAAAAGCTTCCCAGTGGTGTGATGGCACACCGCAGTGCCCCAATGGAGAAGATGAGAGCTACTGTGGTAGGTGTTGGACTGACCTTTTATTTATCATTATTACTGGTTGTATCAACAAAGACCCGACCTTCTCATTTTCTTAAGTATTGCACGAACAAAAACACTAATGTCATTCTAGCGGGAATCCAGTTAAGCTATCTGCACGCCTTTTGGATTCAGGGAGCGTTGGCTTCACCTAGTACGCCTTGAGGAAACTCAAACGCAGATGGAGCCTAGGTTCACATTGGTACGATTTGTCATGCGATTTGACATGTCAAAATGCGTGCCAAATCGGCGGCTAACCCGCACAGATGTCTCTGAAATCGCCCCTGAAGTCGGACTGACCTGTGGGTATGAAATTGCGTGAGTTCAGCTGAACTTGCACGATTTCTAACCCGCTGTCAGTGTGAACCTAGGCGGAACCTGACAAACCATGTGCATAAAGTGTCTGAGGGTAGGGTGTAACCTAGGACCTCAGCCATCAGTCATCTCCAACACAAAACTATTTAGCTTCTGAAAACAGAGAACTAATGGCTAAAATTTTAATTGGTGGCTACATTAGATGCTGTTAAACCAAGAAAATCAAAGAGCATTTCAATTAATCATAGGAAGATAAACTTGCATAAGAAGGACAGAAAAGGATATATATAATCACAAAAGTGAGTACACCCCTCACATTTTTGTAAATATTTTATTCTATCTTTTCGTGTGACAACACTGAAGAAATGACACTTTGCTACAATGTAAAGTAGTGAGTGTACAGCTTGTATAACAGTGTAAATTTGCTGTCCCCTCAAAATAACTCAACACACAGCGATTTAATGTCTAAACCGCTGGCAACAAAAATGAGTACACCCCTAAGTAAAAATGTCCAAATTGGGACCAATTAGCCATTTTCCCTCCCCGGTGTCATGTGACTTGTTAGTGTTACAAGGTCTCAGGTGTGAATGGGGAGCAGGTGTGTTAAATTTGGTGTTATCGCTCTCTCTCTCATACTGGTCACTGGTAGTTCAATATGGCACCTCATGGCAAAGAACACTCTGAGGATCTGAAAAAAAGAATTGTTGCTCTAAGATGGCGAACCTTGGCACCCCAGATGTTTTGGAACTACATTGCCCATGAGGCTCCACTACACCGCAGAGTGCATGAGCATCATGGGAAATGTAGTTCCAAAACATCTGGGGTGCCAAGGTTCGCCAACACTGGCCTAGGCTATAAGAAGATTGCCAAGACCCTGAAACTGAGCTGCAGCACGGTGGCCAAGACCACATAGCAGTTTAACAGGACAGGTTCCACTCGGAATTGGCCTCACCACGGTCGACCAAAGAGGTTGAGTGCACGTGCGTCATATCCAGAGGTTGTCTTTGGGAAATAGACATAAGAGTGCTGCCAGCATTGCTGCAGAGATTGAAGGGGGGGGGGGGGTCAGCCTGTCAGTGCTCAGACCATACGCCACACACTGCATCAAATTGGTCTGCATGGCTGTCGTCCCAGAAGGAAGCCTCTTCTAAAGATGATGCAAAAGAAAGCCCGCAAACAGTTTGCTGAAGACAAGCAGACTAAGGACATGGCTTACTGGAACCACTGATGAGACCAAGATAAACATATTTGGTTCAGATGGTGTCAAGCGTGTGTGGCAGCAACCAGATGAGGAGTACAAAGACAAGTGTGTCTTGCCTACAGTCAAGCATGGTGGTGGGAGTGTCATGGTCTGGGGTTGCATGATTGCTGCCGGCACTGGGGAGCTACAGTTCATTGAGGGAACCATGAATGCCAACATGTACTGTGACATACTGAAGGAGAGCATGATCCCCTCCCTTCAGAGACTGGGCCGCAGGGCAGTATTCCAACATAACAACCCCACACACATCTCCAAGACGACCACTGCCTTGCTAAAGAAGTTTAGGGTAAGGGTGATGGACTGGCCAAGCATGTCTCCAGATCTAAACCCTATTGAGCATCTGTGGGGCATCCTCAAACGGTATCTATCTATCACACATCAACTATATTGATGATATTCATAATGAGCTCACATGTTATGGCTTCAGTTTGTAGTGTCATGGCTGATTGATTCCCCTATGTCCATGTATTAACCTACAACAACCTAGCAACTTCTTGTTCCACATCATAAAGTGTTCAGTGCGTGCCTTCCATTTTCCTCTGTGTTGCTAATGTGATGATACATCTTTTCCAGCATGGCGATTTCTATTAATTGCTCAGCCTGTTTGTATCTGTGCCAGATCGAATTACTATTTAGCTCCTACCCGCAGAACATTAGACTGAGTGACCCAGAGATTGTGGGATAGAAGTGTCAGTTCTCAGACTACAGACAGAGGCCATGCATTAACCTGTGCAGTGCCATGCAGCATGCATCATGTTTGAACACAAGCAGAAACTGCTGACACCAGAATGTGAAGATTTACTCTTCTATAGGCTTTGCATAGAGGGCAAC
Organism: Aquarana catesbeiana; assembly: GCF_042186555.1. Lineage (NCBI taxonomy): Eukaryota > Metazoa > Chordata > Amphibia > Anura > Ranidae > Aquarana > Aquarana catesbeiana. The sequence continues at coordinate 765,320,586 of NC_133325.1, read as the reverse complement.
AAATTACACCATGAAATTACTTGATCAATACTCATCTTATATAGATGAAAAACATAATGTGCGGGTAGGCAGGTTTATAATGCACGTAAAAACAACCCAATAAAAAAAAAGAGGGCAATACAAAATAAACATATGACGAAAAATGCATAACGAGACATAAAACAAAGACAGCTGAAATATATTAAAAGTGCGGGAATATAAAAAACAAACCTACATGCTCGCTGCAGTCTCGCTCTGATGCTGCAGCTGTCCCCTGCTGGCTCTACACCAAGAACTGAGCGATCAAAGACCACTGGTTGCTCAGCTCTAGGGTTTGCTCTAAGCACTGTCAATCACTGCTCTGTGCTCTGCCCCTCCAGCGCTCACTGGAGCTCCAGACTGTGGAGGGGGCTGGAGCAGCTGGCCTTAGGCTCTCAGTAGCACTCTGAGAGGTTGAACCATTTGCCAATTGGGTATCTGGGCAGGCCCCGACATTGTTGTCAGAATCCCAGCAGAGCCTGGACTGGCTCTGTGACATCAGCCGACAGTGGGCTTTTGGCTACTGTTCACTGAATCTGGGGCACAGGAGTGCAGAACTTGGTGCACTCCTGTGACCCACAGGAAAAGTATACTCAAAAGAGCTTTGGCCGTAAATCTCCTTTTTTACATCTTGACTTTTCCTGTAAGCTGAGGCTGGCTTTGGTGCTCCTAACTCCTAAGCCTCCTTATTGATCTGTGGGACCACTTATCACATTAACTAAGCAAATTGGAGGTGGGAGGAGGTGAGTGGGCCAAATTTGACTTATCCAGGAAATGTCAAGAACTGCATATGATTCCACTTTGGATGTATTAAATTTTTATACATGCCTTTTTACCGGAGGTAAGGTGCAATTTTTATTATCCTATGCAGAGTTTAATTTAGCTGGTTTGTGGTGTGGTACTTAATGGGGTTGTAAACCCTCGTGTTTTTTCCCCTTAATGCATCCTATGCATTAAGGGGAAAAAACACCTGGCAGTGACCGCCCCCCCAGCCCCCACATTTTACTTACCTGACCCCTCGAACTTGACCTGCTGGGGACGCACTGTCTCTCTGCCCGGGGTTCTCGGCTGTTGATTGGATAGATTGATAGCAGCACAGCCATTGGCTCCCGCTGCTGTCAATCAAATCCAATGACGCAAGTGACGGGGGTGGGGCCGAGTCCTGCATTCGGCCTCAATGAACGCCAAATGCTGGACTCGGGAGCGTGCCCGCAAGGTAACCCCCCAGGAGAGCTCTTCTCCTAGGGGGTTATCTGATGCAGGGAGGAGCCGCCGGGGGAACCCAAATGAGCAGGATCAGGGCCACCCTGTGCAAAACAAGATGCATAGTGGAGGTAAGTATGACATGTTTGTTATTTAAAAAAAAATTAAAAACGAACCTTTAGTGTCACTTTAAATGTAGAGTGAGCTCTGATTCGATAACCCCTTAATCTTGTATTTTTTGTCAGTGGGCAGATTTGAGAAATATGCTTCTGGTGTTCTATAGCCCAACCATTACTGTCATATTGGTTTATCCTAAAGTGGTATTCTGAACTGGATGTAGTGGCAGATTTGGCTTACAGCAAGGAAATGCAAGGGGTGTTGCAGCATATGTGTTCCCAGATCCAGGTTTAGGTTGGTGGATGGGTTGTTAAAAGTAAGCTATTAGTAATTTCCCTTTTAGTATTAATAAAGTATACTGAATCGGAAACTAAGGTTGTGTGTAGCATCTGTTTATTTTGAACTCGAAGAGGTGAAGGTGATCTCTCTAAAACTGGGCCGAGTAATTAAACCTGAACCATTAACATTTTTACTTCATTGAACAAACCGAGCAATACAAGATGTCTATGACTCCATATTTTGTTAAATGCTTGTAAATCTTTGATTCCACTATACTGGGGAAAAAGTTAAATGCCTACTATTTCACAGTGGCTATGAAGGGTTGACAAGCTCCGTCTAATGGAAGAAATAAAGGGTTGACCAGGAAATATATTAAGACATGGGCAAAATGGTTTGAATTGAGGAAACTAAACTATATTATGAAATAATATCAGACCCTGATGGTAAATCAGAGTATGGCTTATTAATATTGATTAACCTTATAGCTTCTGTACCTCCCTGATAGTTCTGTCTGTCTGTCTGTCTGTCTGTCTGTCTTTCTTTTTCTTTCCTCGTTCCCCCCTCCCTCTATTTCGCTATTGGAGGGGAGAGGACGGGAACTGATGAGATAAATTGCATTGTATATTTTCAAGATAATGTTTGGAATTTTCTGAAATGCTGAAAATAATAAATAAAACATTTTTTGAACTCATAATTTTTTTATAGTTGACTGTAGACCATAAAGGGAGCCTGTTACTACAGCCATCAGTGGGTATCATGTCTGGCCTGTCATCAGTGAGGGGGTCGCGCACCAAATGTTCCTGCCATATAAAGATGTGCCATTTATTACAATAATCTGTACAAGTACTGCATACTAACATTACGTACTGCATGACAGCAATTTTTATTTTTATTTTTTCTAGCACGATTATATGGAGATAAGTTTATATTACAAGCTTATTCCCCAACAAAGTCAGCCTGGATGAATGTGTGCTTTGATGACTGGAACAACAATTATGGAATTCAAACATGCCAATATATAGGCTACAAGAGGTAGGTATTGCATTACATTTAATTCATACACATGAATGGGAACTGACCATGTCACTTGACCCTGAGATGCTATGCACCATGAGGCCACCTGCTACACAATGTGGCCAAAGTGTATGTGCACACCCTTGTACATGGAAGCCAGGTCCATACAGCTGTGTTTGTTTTTTTTTTTTTTTTTTTACTTTGGTGTGGAGGAACTAGAGTGGTCCACACAGCGACCAGACTTCAACCCTACTGTACACCTTTTGGGATGAATTGGAGAACTGATTGTGAGCCAGGTCTTTTTCTTCCAACATCGGTATCTGACCTCACAAATTCCCCCAGACACACTCAGAGGAGCACGAGGTATGAAGGCTGTTATAGCCATAAACGGAGGACCGACTTTATAATGATGCACATGGTTTTGGAATGTGATGCCCATCAAGCGAATACAAGGTGTGATGGGCAGGCGTCCACAAAGATTTGGCTAGAATAGGGTTATAAAGTGGTGGTGGTATGTCATTTCATTCTCAATCCACCCTTCCCAATTAAAATTATTTTCCTTTATTTCTTTGTTGAAAGCCCCATGAATGCTTACCTTGCCTTTTTAATAGTGTGTGTAAAATATATATATATTGTGTTTTACAGATTTTCGTTCACAAAAAAGAATTTTCATTCTATATGAACTGCGATTAAAACATTTCTCTTTTTTTTTTTTTTTTTTTCCCCCCCTCAGGTCCAGTTATAATATCACTTATCTGGAAAATGTCACATCAGACTTGAAAGGTTTTGTCAGTATAAACACCAGTGCATCTTTTGACAAGCTGTATACTAGTGTCAGAAGCAGGTATGCTGCCAGATTATTCATTTATCAAAAAATTGCAATCATTACCATACACTTGCTCCCCTGTTCTGCTGATTAGAATCCACCTTTTTTTTCCAGTCTGATCAGAGGAAATTTAAATTCGGATTGTTTTGCTGTAGGCTACTGCACTCTGTGTTCATGATCTGTAAAGAATGATTGCTCAACTAAGCACTGCTCACATGAGTCATGAGCAATTATGGTTGACACCATGAACAAACGATACACACAAACACGTGTTCAAGATTGAGAAATAGAACATGCCTGTAACATCATTAACATCATTAGAAATCATTCTTTGCATAGACCAGCCCTTTTTAACTAGGGTTCTGTGAAACCCTAGGGTTCCTCCAGAGGTAGCTAGAGATTCCTCCACTGCACATGTATCTAAAAAAAATGTAAAGGATCTCTTAACCCAAGAACAAGAATGTTAAATATTGCAGCTTACCAGTCCTTAGGTGTTGTGGCTGCATTCGTTTTACATTTTCAAGCTAAAGATTGTTCCAGCAACTCGGCAAGTATAGAAAATACCTCTTGACCTTATCAGAAATGCAGTGTCCTTGCCATTCTCAGTGAGCTGAAGTGTTCCCACCTATCACATAGTAGAGATGAACAAATGTAGGAAGCCTAGGTGACAACCATAGGTCCCTCTATAGATACAGTGGAGGACTGAGCATAGCCACTCAGGGGAAGGTGCACTTGTCTACTCTTCCCCAAGTATTTTCAATATAGACTATACTCGCCTACAAACCTGCTCCTCCAGGATCCTTAATGAGTTGTTTGCCCAGAGCCGCTCCGGCTAGGATTGCCACCTGTCTGGGATTCACCGGGACAGTTCGGGTTTGGAATCATGCATCCGAGTTTCAGATTGCCTGAAACCCGGACAAGTTATTCAGACTGGACTATGGCTTCCCAGCAGGGTTGCTGGCTGCAGTTGTCTAAGCTGAGAGTGGCTGTTACACTCTTTCACACTGCCCAAAGCCAACACTAACATTCCCCCCCCCCCCCCCACACACACACACACACACACACACACACACACACAGACGGGAGAGGAGAGAGGGCTCGATCTGCACCTCTTCCTCCTGGCCCTACCCCTCTGTGTCTGCCCACACTCTTTAGAAAAGGAAAGTGCAGGCTGGAAATTTGAAGTCCAGCAGCGTCAGATACATCTGGATGAGAGGTGCTGACTGCCAAGGGGTGAGTGAGCTCACCATCCATTCCTGTCTGTCACTGAAATATCCCCTCTTCTATCTCCTGCCTCCTGAGTGAGCACACTAAGGTAAATTAGGGTTCTCAGAGCACCCCTTACATCAGAGTTCCCCTTTACACCAGAGGCCACAGTCTTCCCCCTTACATCAGAGTCCTCTCCGTACATCAGAGTTCTCAGTGTTCCCCCTTAAATCCGGGTTCCCAGAGCATCCCTTATGTCAGAGTCCCCAGAGTTCTCCCTTACATCAGCGTCTGCAGAGTCCCCCCTTACAGTGAAAGGGAACTCTGCGAATTCAGATGTAAAAGAGGAACTCTGTGGATGTAGTTCTAATGTACCTTCATATGATTAGAAATGTTATTTAATAGCAAAATATATGTATAGTTTATACTACAAAAAAAAATTGCTGTGTGCCACTAAAGTGTTCAGGTTTGACTTGAAGAAAAGGTGGCAACCCCAGCGCAGTCGCTGACCAGAATCTTCAGCCTTCATTTATTTCTATGGAAAGCCCATTTGTCAGCTTATCAGATTGCAGACAGGCTTTGTAATAAAGTGCACAGTAGCATACATGCACAGGTGCAGCCTTGAAAAGTTCTGGAGGAATTGGCTAGGGACTGTGCTCTGGACAGTTTACACAGTGAAGACCTCAGAGGAGCAGGGTTGTAGAGACACATGATCTATACTGGTTCCAAGGTGCAATCGGTTCATAAGTCCTTGTGAAGAATAACACTCTGTCGCCTGAGGCACATTTTGCAGATTTGGTTGGATTCGCTGTATCTATATTTTTTTTACTACTTATAATGACTGTTGGCCCAAAATCACACAGTTTATTACATGTCACTGCTTTGATTTTTGCAGGGATTATTGTCCATCTGGAAAAGTGATCTCTCTAAGGTGCATAAGTAAGTCTTCATTTCTTATAAGGTGATAAGTCTTCAGTAAACCAGAGGAAAGAAGTGGATTTTAGCCACCACTGAGATTTCAGCTGTCATTTTATTGTGCGCATTCCAAAATGAGTAAAGCCAATCATAGTGCAAAATTATTATTTCCTGAAAATCGCTCGATTCCCCCATTAATAAAGTCTGTTGATGGGGAAAACCCCTTCTATGGAGCTATTGTGTTCTTCTGGTGGGGTGACGGTACCTAAGTTGATCGCTCAACTCTGATACAATCAGCCTGCCCATACATGATTTGAATCTTGGCCAGCACCTGTTGAACTGGCCAAAACTTAAATCTATGCCCGGCCTAAAAGCTTTTAAATTAGTCAGTGAACAATGCCTTTCTTTCTATCAATGTGCAGACATAATAGCCACTGGTATAGGCCATTAGTGTGCTGTATATCTTTTTGAATTTTTATACCCTTTTAATAAAAACTAATTTAAAGGGGAACGGTTTGAGTTGTCATTAGAAAGCATGGAAGCAGACATGACAACACTCCCTGGTGGGAAGGGAGAATTAGTATCTATCTTATGAAAGGATTGGCTATTGTCATGCTCTCAGGTGTGATGGTGGAGGACATCGGCACCTCCCCACAGTAGTAATGCCTCTGTTGTGTAGCAGGAACACGTGTAGGAAAAATGTAATCTTCTATACTTACGTCGGGCTTTCCTTTGTGGTCTCCTGTAGATCCCTAGCATGGGCTCTCCATGACTAATGGGGTGGCAATACACATAGGGTTGCCACCTCATCCCTTTAAACCCAAACGCATATGAATTACACAGGTTCTGAGGCTAATTTAATGCAGATAGGGCACAAAGTGAGTTTAATTACCACCTTAATCATCCACAGAACCTGTGTAATTTGGGTTTAAAGGGATGAGGTGGCAACTCTAAATACACAACTGTCAGAACACTAGGAGAGGTCCAGTGGTCGGACCAGGAAGGGTGAATGAGTATCTATTTTCTGAAAGGATAGACTATTCTCATGATCTCAAGTCTAACAGTGGAATACCCCCTCCCCACAGTAGTAATGTACCTGTTGTGTAGCAGGAACACATGCAGGAATAGTCGATCTTCCATACTTGGTTGGGGCTTTCCTTGAGGACTCCTGTAGCTCCCTAGCATGGGCTCTCCCAGAGTCTCCATAACTAATGGGGTGGCAATACACAAATTTCACCCTTTGGAACAATAGGAAAGGACTGAGCTGACCTGACCAGAATTCAGGTCCACCTTCTTTACTTTAATTTTTTTCTGTAGAGTGTGCCCCATTTTGTCACCAGAAACTATTCATGCTAAGAGTAATTTCTGAGTTGCCTGATGGAAAACAGGTCTACAACAGTGTCTTTATAACTTTATGTACTAGAGTTTTAATATAAAGACAGTGATTTCAAGTAATGACAGAACTTGCTTAATAAACTGGGGGGGTAGGGGCTGTGTCCATGCTGCATAGTGGGAAGTCCCACTGCATAGTGGGAAGTATCTCCACATGAAAGATTGCATAAAGCAATTAGGGACTGCTTCAAGGACCAGTCTCCACATTCCCCTGAGGGAGAACGTCTAAGGCTTTCTGGGCCTACATGGCATTTCTCTGGTAGCTTCACAAGAAAAGGAGTTCCCAATGCCCTCCACGACCCTGGCTACCCAAATATACACTATAGCACCCTAGCAAGGAAATGGCAGTGCCGACTGCCACTGCCCAGCAACCACAGGGAGGAGCCATCTCTTGAAAAGGGACCTTGCACTGAGGCAACCATGAGACCTCACCACCATGAGTTTGAAATAGACCAAGCCAACCACTGGGCCATATAATTGCTTACTTCAGGGTGCGCAAAGCCCAATTCTTGGAGCATAGGATACTTCAATGTCCATCTGGGAAGATCCTACCCAGAGGGTCCTAGGCCTAGACCTTTCACCCCAGGGACACGGTTGGTGTTTAGTGGTTTATAATATAAAGAAAAGATATAAACAGATTAAACATAAACTAGCTTGTTCAAGGTCCAACATACACTCCACAAATGGGGAATTTCCCTGATAATAAAGCTTGTCATAGATGGTTTGCAGGAAACAACGGTTTGCAGGAAATAACATGGCTTGAGTCCCCAATCAACACAGTCGGCGTTGACAGGGGAATCCCTTTCACTGAGCTATTGTGTTCTTCCCGAAGGGGCACGGAGAGCCATCCCTGCTGGGAGAACACACAGCCATTATTGCTAGTGGCTGGCAATGATTGCTGGAAAAATCAGACATGCTGGTTGTACCAAAGTTGATCGATCAGTCAACTTGGGTACAATCAGCCTGCCCATACATGGTTCGAATCTCGGCCGGTCCCTGCTGAACAGCATACCATGTAATCAGAACCACATTTGAGGCATGCATTCCCTGTTCACCTTGGGCCCCCTGATTGTTGCCCTGGTTTTGTATAATAGGTGGTATAATTCAAATCTTGGATACTTTTTCTTGCAGATTGTGGGGCATCTAGTAAGAGCAACATGGTAAACAGAATAGTAGGCGGCACACTGGCTCAGAATGGGGACTGGCCCTGGCAAGTGAGCCTACAGATCGGCAGATCACATGTTTGTGGAGGGTCTATCATTACCCCGGACTGGATTCTCACTGCTGCACACTGCGTAGAAGGGTAAGCCCCTATCATATGAGTTATAAGGTCATAATAGACAATAAAAACACTTTAAGTGTTATATTTAATAGACAAAAGGAAGAAAATAAAAGATGTGCATTGGTAGGGTTTACATACAGAAAAAAAAATCCTTGTAAATAAACCTTGTACATTGCGAGGATTGTAGCAAATATTATTGTTGGTTTTCTCTATTGTGCGGTAACCCATTTTGATTTCACCATGTCCTTTTTAAACTACAAGGGGTCAGCCTTCATTAAAAGCACCGGGCTCAAATCTCCCTTTTTTGTAATGTAAAAACCTGCAGTCATTTTAAAAGTGATGGGCCTCACGGTGGGATACACACTTGTAGAATTTTGTTCAAAAATGATTGATTTCAGAAAGTCTTTTTGATTTTTGAATGGTTAGTGGGGTCAAATCACAGTTAATTTTCGACTGCATTAAAGAGAAAACTTGAAGGAGCAGGATGGAAAATAAATTCTCAAGCAGACAAAATTTTATCTATGAATGTGATTTTTGCTTGGGGGGGGGGGGGAATCATTCATGTTGTAACAAAACCTGTTTTGATATATCTCCGATTCCCATCAAATGCCAGATCTGGGTAAACTGTTGAGGTAGGGGTGCTCAACATGTTGAAGAGCGAGGGCCACTTAAGTAACGGGTCACAGGTCACAGTGGACTATGGGGTTTTAACACCCCCCCTCAAAACCGCAAATGAGCCCTTACTGCCCTGAGCCCCCAATAAGGCTGCTTTCACACTGATGCGCTGCGGTTTACCAGCACCGTGCATGCAACGCAGTGTACCTGGGGCTTTCCTGCAAGTTGGCTGCACTGAGCCATAGAATATCTTGCGGGTGTGGTGCACTTTCTGAAAGTGTACAAAAAACTTCTGCATTCAGGAATTTTGTTGTGCTTTCAGAACGCGCACCACAGCCCTCAGGATATAATGGTGTATGGCTCAGTGCAACTAACCGACAAGAAAGCCGCAGGTGCAGTGTGAAAGCAGCCTAATAACCTCCTCTCTATAAGTGCTAATGTGCCCATTACAAAAGTGCAGTGTATAGTATGTGATGTTTAAAGTGGTTGTAAATTCTGTATGTTAAAAAAAAAAAAAAAAACTTTAGAGCGAAGCCCTCCAGCGCTGTAAAGTCACCGATGAGAGGGCTGAAATATTCCCCCGTCTTTCTTCTGAGTTATACTCCAGCGCGTGCGGCATGAAGCTCTGAAGTTCTGGCATGGTATGCCGGACTTTCAGAGCGCATGCGCCAGTGATGTCACTGGCTGCATGCAGGGTGAATATCGCCTAAACGGTGCTTGTTTAGGAGATATTCATTTTACCTACAGGTTAGCCTTATTATAGGCTTACCTGTGGGTAAAAATGACCAAGCAGGGTTTACAACCGCTTTTCCTCTTCCAACTTCTGCTGGCATCGCTCTCCAGGCTGCTAGAAAGGTCCCAGGCGAAATGCACTTAGTATCACTCCGCCTGGGAAAGGAGCTGCTGCTACAGAGGAAGCATCTGCTTACGTGGCTCTTGCTTCCTCCGCTGCTGGCTCCAGTTTCCGGCTTCATGCAATCTGGTGCTCTGGGACAGTGGTCTCCAAACTGCGGCCCGGGGGCCAGATGTGGCCCTTTGCTTGCTTCTATCTGGCCATCGGGTCACTATTCCTCCCACTGACACCAATGATGAGGCACTATTCCTCCCACTGACACCAATGATGAGGCACTATTCCTCCCACTGACACCAATGATGAGGCACTATTCCTCCCACTGACACCAATGATGAGGCACTATTCCTCCCACTGACACCAATGATGAGGCACTATTCCTCTTACGAAGACCAATAATGGGGCACTATTCCTCCCACTAATCTCAATATTGGGGCACTATTCCTCTTACGAAGACCAATGATGGGGCACTATTCCTTCCACTGACACCATCGATGGGGCACTGTTCCTCCTACTATGACCAATTATGGGGAATCATTCCTCCCACTGACACCATCGATGGAGCGTTATTCCTCCTGTTAAAACCAATAATGGGACAGTGTTTACTCCCACTGATGCTGGGATATTTTCTATTCGCACTGGCCAAAGTCTGGCCCCCTTGAAGCCCGAAGGACCGTAAATTGGCCCTTTGTTTAAAAAGTTTGGAGACCCCTGCTCTGCGATGATGAGTTGGCAACCTGTTAATCATAATCTGGGCTTGCTGACCTGCCACCCCAGAGCATGGGCATGCACTTCCCTGGTTTGGGATTGCGGGCCACATCAGAGGGCTCCGCGGGCCACAGATTGAGCACCCCTTTGTTAAGGGCTTTTGAACTAAATTGGTTGACTGTGATGGCAATGGTTTTTGATATGAACATTCAAACAAAATTCAGCTTTTGTATCCACCTCTAGAGTGTCTCGCCAAAACCAAAATCGCTTATTGCGGGGGATGCTTGAGGTTTGACTTGCATCTCTGTGCAGACTGCTGGGATAAGCAATGAGCTAATCGCACCTGGAGGGTATAAGATTTCCAGGGCCATAAAGCCAATTGCAAGGAATCCTCATTTGGATTTTTTTTTTTCTGATTTCCAAAATGACAGTGGGCAGGAAAGCGGGGCTGTTCATGAAATCCTTGTATTTTATCCAAAAGCTCGTGCACACCCGTGCCATCTCTCAGCCCCCTACAAGTGTCCCTTGTAACTAATGAAGCTTCTACAGCTAAGGGCCCATTTACACCAGGTGCATTGGGGCGTGTTTTTGAACGCAGTCCCATTGCATATACAGCCCACAATCTGTTCTCTAATGGGCATAGTATACAGTGTTGCAGTATAGCAGGCTGCATTTTTTCCACAATGCAAACAAGTGTAAATTCAAGTAAACACATGTAAATGCAACGAAGAGCACATAAAAGGCCAAAAAAAAAAGAAGGGACTTCAAAGCAAATGCAAGCAGACAAGCACCTAAAAATGCTTAGGAAAAATGGACTGTAGAGTAGACACATGTCAAAAAGCACTTATACGCATAGTTTCTGGTTGGAATGGGCATTCATAGTCAGAAATTGTAGGATTCCTAGGAATATATACCTGATTTACTTGTCTGTTATCAAAAGCAAAAGCATTTTAACAATTTTAACACTTAATTTCTTTTTAGAGGTTATGCTAACCCCAACCAGTGGAACGTCTATGCTGGGTCAACCATCAGATCAGCTGGTTCTATTTCCTTAGTGCAAAGAGTCATTGCTCATCCCAACTACAACAAAGAAACCAAGGACAATGATATAGCACTGATGAAGCTAAAAACCAGCCTATTCTTTTCTTGTATGTACACTCTTAACAAATTTTTTGTATGATTGTGTTGTTGAACTCACAGTATAAGCTTTACCATTTTTAGTGTCTTGACCAAATGTGTGCCCACATGCGACGCTGAGCTTCCATGATTACAAGAAGTGAAATCCAAAGAATGAATGAGGCTGGGAAAGGATAGTCAGGATGCGAAGGACAGGTCTAGATAAATAGTGGGTGTCCTCCAGCCAGGAAATGAGGCGGGCTCTGTCAGAGCTTGCAGTGGAATCCATTTCAATATAGTGCATAGTATCCCATTATGCTTTACCTTTTCAGGGAAATAGGAAGTAAAATTCACTAGGGTTTACTTCCTCTTTAAAGTGATTGTAAAGGCTTGTGGGTTTTTTTTTTTGTTTAAATAACGAACATGTTATACTTCCTCTGTGCAGCTGGATTTGCACAGAGCAGCCTGGAATCTCCTCTTCTCTGGTCCCTCTTCGGCTCTTCTGGCCCCTCCCTCCATATCCAGTAGCTTGCTACAGGGGACACCCAAGCCGAGTCAGAGCTCCGTATAGCCATTCAGACACAGAGCACAGCCCCCTCTCTCCCCTGATTGGCTGACAGGGTTTGAGTGACAGCCATGGGAGCCAATGGCGCCGCTGCTTAGTCTCAGCAAATCAGGAGGAGTGTCTGGGAGAGCTAAAGCACTCGTGGACATTGCTGCAGAGAGAAGGACCTCAAGAAAGTAATTAGGGGGGGTGCTACACAAAGAAGGTTTTTTTTTTTTATCTTAATGCATAGAATGCATTTAAGATAAAAAAAACCTTCTGCCTTTACAACTCCTTTAACTTTACTCTCTGCCCCTTCCTCAGTGTAGCCAACAGGAGCAAATGAATTCTTGGTACTCCTGGGTATGGAGGAGCATGAGGCTTGCTCTATTTGACAGTACTGGCGTTTTGGGGATTGGCTCAGCATTGTCACATTGGAGGGGAGGGGGGGGGGTGCAATTTGGAGCTTATACATTTTCAACTGAATGACGTTTTGGAGGGTGGATAAAACGTGGGTAGGTGCTGCTAGGCAAATGTGTATAAAGGAGAATCTGTTGCTTTGTTGTGCATGAGAAGGAAAAGGCTGAATCTCCCAATAATTCTCCATATAACGCATAGCAACAACTCAACTGTCTGCCAAATGAGAATATAATTTTTATGGTCATTTTATGTAGATTGACTGTGTACATGTTTTTACAGCTACAATCAAGCCAGTTTGTTTACCCAACGCCGTAATGCCATGGAGTGACACCCAGTCCTGCTGGATATCTGGCTGGGGTTACACTACTCAAGGAGGTGAGAGGCACAGCTGTTCAGCATACGTTCAGTTTAGGCCCTATACATGATTATTATTTTTTTTATATAGCATTAGGGATTTCCTTGTGTTTAGAGCAGTGGTGGTCAATTTTCTTGGTGCCGGGGGACTCTAATGTAGCCTCTCATCACCAAAGAGCTGCATAAAATGGTGAATGTAATACTACAGAAAACTGCCAGAGACCTCATACACACAATAGGAAATGGTCAAAGATTTTGAGCAATAGTTGGAGATTGGGGATATCCTTCAGGAGATAGTCAGTCTATAGACACATATGAGACTAGAGATCACTGATCTTGCACCCCTTGGCATATTATTGCTTCCCTATACACCCCTTAAAATGTAACTTTGAGACAGTTAATATTTTTCTCAGAAAGAACCATCAAAATAGTTGCAAGACCAAAACAAAACAAAAAACACAAATGAAAGTGATGGTCATCACATAGCTACATACGCAAGTCCATCTAGTTCAACCAATAACACAGGGAAAAAAAAATGGTGTGAAGAAGTACACAAAACAACTAGAACTCCATCTAAAAATATTTTACTGGCCTGAGGTAAGTGCTCAGGAAACAAAAAGAACTGTCTGCAAGGGCCCCAAGGGACCCACAATAGGTTCCGAAGGTCAGCAGGTTAGGCACCAAGGGATCAAATTAATTCTTTCTCAACCATTTTACAAAATGAAACCCCTAAAATTACGTATTTCCAGATTTTGAGTGAATTCCTGTTCAAATCAATTAATTAGGGGTCAGTGGAAAAAATGTCCCTTTCATTGGGGCTCAGTGAGGAAAAATGTCCCTTACATTGGGGGTCAGTGGGGCAAAATGTCCCTTACATTGGGGATCAGTTGGAAGAATGCTCTCCTTACAGTGGTGGTCCAATTGCACTCTTACAGATAGCTAAAAAGTTCTGGTGCCATGCCACTGGCTCTGCCAAGTAGCATACGCTCCAGAACTATGCAGGCACTATTAAATGGGAGGTCAGTCAACATACAATTCAAAAAATCCCCTAGCAGCCTTTGGAAGAATCTTAGAGGTTTTATGGAATTCCTGGTTGAGAATGGCTGGTTTAGAGATTTAAAAAAAATTATAACTGCACATCTGCACTTGCCCAATAAGTAACAATTTAAAAGGACAATGAAAGGATACACCAGGTAAGGGGATTTGAATGCTATAATGTGTTGTACTGTAGATCAGCGGTCTCCAAACTGCGGCCCTTGGCTAGCCGTTATCTGGCCCTTGAGGCACTATTCCACTCAATGATATGAGGCCCTATTCCTCCCACTGACACCTATTATGGGGCACTATTTGTTCCACTGATGCCAATGATGGTGAAGTACTCCTCCTCACACTAATACCAATGATGGAGCGCTACGCCTCCTTCTGCTGACCACCAACTCTGTGGTTATGTTTATTCTGATGCTGGGCATGGGACATTTTCTACCTCCACTGGCCACATTCCGGCCCTACTAAAGTCTGAAGGACAGTATACTGGCCCTTTGTTTGAAACGTTTGGAGACCCCTGTTTTAGAAAACGATGTAGAGATGTTAAAGGGAAACCTATGTTTTAGTAAAAGGCTGAAGTTGGGCTTTAAAGATATGTACCATTGGCGATTGCTTATTATTCTCAATCGGTTAAAGAGATTGACTACCACCCTAGATCTTCTAAAGCTGCCACAATATTGCATGCAGGACAAAAATGTAGTACACAAATGACCTTGTAATGTTCATATCCCCACACAGGCACCACTTCCTCTAACCTGATGGCAGCTAATGTGCCCTTGATTGACTCCAAAACCTGCAATAAGCCTTCTGTTTACAATGGAGCCATCAGCAGCGCCATGATATGTGCAGGATACCTCTCCGGAGGGACCGATACTTGCCAGGTAAAAGAGGGTTTGTGTGTCCTTAGTATTTGGTTTGCTGCAGCTGCTATTTGGCCTGAAACTTTTTTAGCAGACTCCTTCAACCATCAATCATTGGCCAGCAGGGCCATATGCTTAGCGAATTTCTGATGAACTAGCCAAAATGTGTTTAGTGTATGACCAGCTTTAGTCAGGACTTGGAGCATAAACAGGGCTTAAGTCTTATCTGCCCTCCATTAGATAACACTTGGCCAATTCCCAATTGCCAAGCTTGTCATGTGGGAGGAAGGGGCGCGAGTCACCTGCTCTTCTCTCTTTTTGAATTTTTGAACTGGTAAGGCTGGCAAGGAGTAGCACAACAAGTTAGGAATTGGGGGCTATAATTTCCAGTGGTATCTCTGCTTTGTTACCTACCTAGTGAGCCAACTCAAAAAATTCTGTGAATGTTCACTTCAATTATCCAACCATGTGAAAATCAGATTTCTGTTCACGTTAAATACCTCAACATGTGCCGATACTTTCGCATCATTTCAAAGGGTTGGATAATTAAAGTGAATTCACAATATATATTTTTTTTTTCAACAAATTCTCAGCCTCTTTAGCGCATAGGCCTAATTGCACCAGCACTTTTCGGGAAACGATCACCATGGAACTAATTATTACTATTTTACTAGTTCTGTGTTATTGCACGTAGTTGAATGTGTTGGCAGTGATCCATCTCCTTGCACAATAGACTTCAGGATTAGAGCTGCTCTGCTGTACATCGCTCTGAAGGTTGTGCAACCTGTATTTTAGCTGTTCCAGGATTAAGCAAAATGGTGGGGATTTATTAAAGCAGGTAGGCTTGGTTTTTAAGGACAAATCTTACGTAAAAGAGTCTGACCTACATCTACATGCGAACTTCATATGGAGTAACACGTATTCTGCCCTTCTTTTTTTTTTTTTTTTTTTTTCTACTCCTGTGGACAAGGGTGTTTATATGCCATGGTTGTGATGCTTTGCTTCAGGTCTGCAGCAAAATTAATTGCTCCTGTCATGTTCAGCAGGCAGTACCGCCGCTGAATGTGACCCATGCAAGTAAATGAAGTTCTGCAAACGCCCTGCAACTGCGTGCAATGCATGGGGTTGGGGTGCATTGGTGCAGCAATTAAAGGGTTAAAACGGGCAAGTCAGGAGGTGTCACATGGCATCCTCACTGCCTGTCAAATGTCTCTGAAAAGCAATCTGAACACAGACTTCCTTACAGAGGCACAAGAATTTAGACTCGAGTGGTAAAAATATTTTCTAGAGCAGTTGTTCTTTAAGGCTGCGTTCCCACCTGAGTGTAGTGTCTTTGTGCATATTTTTTCCTGGTGTTTTTATTTTTTTTTGGCGCATTTTATACAGCATTTTTCAGCTTTGGCATTTTTTATTAGCCAACAGAGACTATCATTTGTTGCTAGGTATTTCAGCTTTTTTTTTTTTTTTTTTTTTTTAGATTTACCATTAGCTTTTTTTTTTTTTTTTAATTATTATTCTTTTATGTATTATAACATATTATTAATTTATTTCATGTAGCACCCTGGAGTTTAGGCAGGGTAGCGCCTCACAAATTTACTTGCCAGGAATAATTATCCTGGTTGATTGATAGGGAGAAATCAATAGATCTCTAAGTTTGACCTTGTTGCACTTTTCTCTTCTACGACTAGGTGGCCGGGTACTTGGTGGTACTAGATACGAGAAGGGCAACCCAAGGTCAAGTTATGGGCATATGGGTTATCTCAGCCAATGGGCAGGGGTTATCTTGAATCCCTTGACCTGCTGGGAGAACCTATATATTTTGGGGTGGAGTCAGGTGATTAATGGTCTGGGTGGACGTGCGTCGTGCTGCTAGGCCGGAGATTGGGCCTGTCCTGGGCACATCTGGCTACTTGGCTGTCTGAGGGCCTATCCAGAAGCAAGAGAGCAGCGCAGGGTTGGGGCTGCGGCTTGCAGTCCAACCAGAATTGCCGGCCGGAGAACCTGTCGTGGTCAGAGGTGGAGGGGAAGCTGTCGCCAGTAAGGGACCATCCGTCTTATTACCAGGGACCACAGTGAGTATCTGAACCAAGTACGGGAGCAGTATTCTCACCTGACGGGGACGGTGAAGAATCGGGAAACTTCAGTGGGTATCAAGCCAGGGACCCAGCCAGCGGAGGTGACGCTTGCAGAGCAGCCTTGTGTGTTAAGCCAGGGACCGAGCAGGCCAATGGGGTGAAGCTTGAGAGGTATCTGGAGTGCCAAGCTCAGGACCCAGCAGAGAAGCAGGGGTGAGGAAGATACCACTGTGAAGATTGGAGGAGCTCAAGGAATTCAGTGGCAGTGAATCAGTAAGTCTAGTGAGAGATCGGGAGCTCAGTGGGCTGAAAAACTACAAAAAGCGATTGTAGGGGAAGTGAAAGAACTGTTACGCTTTGTGTTAGGAAGTGTTAAAGACTGTTGCCATAGGAGACCGCATTCCTGCACATGCAGATGTGGCGTCTTGATGGATGCCTTTCCCTGCATGGCTTTCCTCCTATTGAAGTCTTGGAGCCAATTTAATCTTGCAACTACCTAAGGGTGTCCTGGCCCTAACCCTCTCTCCCCCAAAAAGATTGTTAAAGAAAATAAACTTTCTTTTGCATTCAAGAAGTGTCTGGCGCCCAATAACTCTAACTCTGCACCCACCATGCCTCACAACCCACTACATACAGAAGGATGTCGGCTATCCCTGGCCCTGGAGGTCCTCATGAGATCAAAGGAGGCCTGGGACCTTGCTACATTTATTTATGATAATTTTTAGTTATTTGTGTATTTTATTTTGCATGTTTTATTTTGAGCAGAAAATTGCGCAAAAACGCACAACAAAACTGGCAAATGCGCACAAAAACGTGCATTCATTTCTATGAGCATAAAAAAAACACACCAAAAATGTTCACATCTGCCCGATTCGACCTACAAAAAAGCTCCAGAACTTTTTTGAGCCTCATGCGACTTGGAGTGGAGATGTGAACTAAAGAATAATTGATTTTTTTTTTTTTTTTTTTTTTCCTCCTCCAACGTTTTGGAGCGAGATGTGAATGGGGCCTAAAAGGAACATCTGTTTTTACCATGCAGGAAAAAAGCAACAGGTTTACTATTCTGCCGCCCTCACAAGCAGAACATGCTTGCTTGTCTTTTGTTCCCCTTCTTGTAGCATTTAGCTGCTGGAAGCAAAGAACAAAGAAAGCCCCGTGTAGTTGTGCCTTGAAGCCTACACATGGCTGTGGACCTGGGCGCTCTGGGTGCATGAGCAGCCAATTGAAAAGCACCAGTGCTATCATGTGGAAGGAAAGGGAACAAGTCACATGATCCCCATACCCAGAAGTATCCCGACAGCCAAACTGAGTGGCAAAAAGAGCAAGAGGCGGATGTAAAGATGGGAAAGGAAGTTAAAGCATAGCAAATCTTTTGCACAAATTTATTAAATGATCCCACATTTTGTAATGAGCATTTATTAAATGTTTGCATTCAAGTCTGCAGGGCATGGCAACCATGAACTGCAATGCTTGAGTTCCTGGATTGTTCACCTACAGCCCCAGGTTCGTACAAAATCTTTTGGGGCTGAAGGAAGGAAACCATGGACTGGCATGAAATGACGTCACTATACTTGTGTCGGTGTCATCTGTAAGTCCCTGTGCGGTGGTGGCAGATGGGACTTTTAGTCTTCCCATTCAAAGATCCCTGTAAATGGATGATGCAGCAGGTGGACTATGCAGGGCCGGCCCTACCATGGGTCCTGGTGGGGTTCATGGGACCTAGGCGGCACTTTAACCACTTCAGCCCTGGAAGAATTTACCCCCTTCCTGACCAAGCCCTTTTTTGCGATACAGCACTGCATCAATTTAACTGACAATTGCGCGATCATGCGAAGTTGCACCCAAACAAAATTGACTTCCTTTTTTTTTCCCACAAATAGAGCTTTCTTTTGGTGGTATTTGATCACCTCTGCAGTTTTTTTATTTTTTTTGCGCTATAAACAAAAAAAGAGCAACAATTTTGAAAAGAAAAAAGGAATATTTGTTTACTTTTCGCTATAATAAATATCCCCAAAAATATAAAAAAAAAAAAAATTCTTCCACAGTTTAGGCCAATATGTATTTGTCACGGAACGTCCCTCACTCTGCTTGAGTGCTTCCGTCAGTATACCACTTCCTCCCAGTCTGGACTCCAGATATCAGATATTCCAACCGCTCCCAAGCACAAAACAAGGCGAGACTTGCTTAGATGCTAACATGGACTATTTAGAATCAAAATGACAAGACTTTATATGCCGTTGGAACCTCCTCTAACAATACAACTGTAACCTAATTGACATGAGCTAGTTTACTAAATCATTTACCCAGACTAGGTGACTATTCAATACACATTACCATAAACCTCAAAACAGGGTTAATTAGAACAAACAACAATGTGTGGAATACCCTTAGAACCTGTGTTAAGCCAGACTAGACTGTTAGTCTCCTAGCCAGTCCTGGAGGCCAATGTGATCAGTTCACTCCATTAACAGGTTGAGTTCAGAATCAATCAAACCAAGAATAGTCTCTACATACATCCTGGGAGATATTGTGGACAAATATTACTGTCCCATTTTTAAGTAGTCCAAGATATATTTTCTCACTCACCCTGTGCCAGGATAGCACAGGGTGACTTAGACATAAGAGGTGTATGGGGAGCTGGAACAAGGGCATCCCCTACTTTCCAAGGGATTCTGAGTTCCACGGGCCCTTCCGTCACAGTATTCTACATATTTTTGGTAAAAAAAAAAAATCACAATAAGCGTATATTGCTTGGTTTGCGCAAAAGTTATAGCGTCTACAACATAGGGGATAGATTTATGGCATTTGTATTCATTTTTATTTTATTAGTAATGGCGGCAATCTGTGAATTTTATTATGACTGTGACATTGCGGCGGACAGATCGGACACTTTTTTTTTTTTTTTTTTTTTAACAACAAGGTTGATCTTTATTAGAAAAAATCAAGTTGCAGTACATTATAAGTCACTCAAGCATTGCAGTGTACACATCCATGGAACAAGAGCAGTACATATGCAGTATGCAATGGGGGGGGAGGGGGGGGAGAAAAAAAGGGGGGGGGCGCAGAAGGAGGGGAGCATCAATAAATACAGCTCAATCTAATGTAGTGCAGCATAGACCTATAGGGTGGGGACTGCAGAAGAGGATAGTATATAGCAGTATCACAGGGGGTCGGTCCATGGCTGCCAGACCCTCTCAAATTTACGAGGACAACCTCTACTTATGTATGTAAGTTTATACATTGGGAGGATAGCATTGATTGAGTTTTCCCATGACCTTATAGTAGGTGGTGAAGGAGACGTCCATCTAAGGAGGATCTCTTTTTTGGCATAAAAAAGTAGCAATGAAAGTAACAGTTTAGTATATCGAGGCCTTTGGTCATCGTCCTGTATGCCCAGTAGGGCCAGTTCAGCCGATAAGGGGATCTCCAGCTGGAGACGTACATTAATAAACTCGAAGATATCAGCCCAGTAACGGTTGAGCTTCGGGCATATCCAGAACATGTGCATATAATCACTTTCCAAAGACTGACATCTTGGGCAGTTCGGGAGTTTCAGCGGGTAGATTCTGTGCAGCCTCTGAGGCGTAAAGTCAGATCGGACACTTTTGACACTATTTTGGGACCATTCGGATACACCAATCAGTGCTATAAAAATGCACTGATTACTGTGTAAATGTCACTGGCAGGGAAGAGGTTAAACACTAGGGGGCGATTAAGGGGTTAAGTGTGTTCCCTCAGCGTGTTCTAACTGTAGGGGGATGGGCTCACTAGAACATGACAGAGATCACTGCTCCCGATCACTGGGAGCAGTAGATCCCTGTCATGTTGCTAGGCAGAACAAGGAAATGCCTTGTTTACATAGGCATCTCCCCGTTCTGCCTCTCCGTGCCACGATCGCCGGCCAACGGCAGACAAAGTCCGCAGGCACACGCGCCCGCTAGCTGTGGTTGACGGCGTGACATACGGCTACGTCGTTTAGTGCACCGTGCCATTCTGCCGACGTATATTGGCATGAGCCGGTCGGCAAGTGGTTAAGAGGGATGGCAATCAGGGGGGCGGACTGGCCAAGGACCTGAGGCTCCCTCCAGCTTTCCGTGTCATTATTGCATCATGCTCCCCAGCCTCGCCCTACTCTGCTCCCCAGCAGTACAACTTGTACTGCTGTGGACTGGGGCGGGGGGTAGAGCAGCTCTGCCGGTCCCAGGACAGCACAGGATTCAATAGCAGGGGCGCCAGTCGCCACATCACTGGGGATCAGAGCTTACCGTAGTTGGCCGGTGGCAGTGAAGAGGAAGGGGTGGAGCTTTCGTGGTGCTGTACATTTCATATACCTGTGAGCTGAGCTGATGTCTTTGGGCAGGTCTCTTTGCAGGATGGGCCTGATTTTTTTTCTTTGGACCCAGGCAGCACAATGTCTTGGGCCAGTCCTGGGACTATGCTTTTAAAGGATAAGTTCACCTTTTTGTAACATGATACACCCATGTTCAGGCCAGGTGTTACATATTAGGAACAGACCAGCCCCTGTCCCCGCTGATCCCCCATGCTGACAGCTGGCGGGGATCTTCTCCCCCTACTAGCTGTCACAATTTTTTAAAAATGCGGCCGTGCAGGGGCTCAGCCCACCTGGCCGCGTCACTCACTCAGTCCTTTGTAAATGGAAAACTGCAAGTGCCGACACCCTTTACTGCTGTTGGATTGCAGTTTTAAATGAACTACCACAGCGATGTGGAACTCTGTGGTAGTTCATTGAGTCTTCCTGTCAATGTACAGGCAAGCAAATACACTGATAGTCTGCAGGAGACCTGCATGGCACCAGCGATTAAACATGTGCAATTCGTTTAGTTCCGAATTCGTTTAACGAATTTTGATAAATTTCAGAAATTTTCCAGTTTTGGAAATTCAAAAATATTAAAATTTGACAATCTGAAAATAAGAATGAAAATCTGAAAATTCAAAAAGAATGAAAATTAGAAAACCCGAAAATCAGAAATAATAACTAATAAATTATAGGTATTGGAATTTCCTTTTAAATTTGGCTGTTAGTGAACGTAACAAGTATGAAGTTATCCGAAGTTACGAATTATCTGAAAAAAACGAATGCCGTATCTAAACGAATAGAAACGAAACGATCTAATAATAATTAATAATAATAATAATAAAACCTTTTATTTTATTAATTTGTTCCATTCCATTTGTTTAGATGCGGCATTCGTTATTTTGGATAAGTCGTAACTTCAGATAAATTTGTATTTGTTATCTTTCACAAACAGCCAAATTTGAAAGGAAATTCCAATACCTATAATTTAATAGTTATTGTTAGTTATTTCGAATTTTACTGATTTTCCTTTTTTCAGATTTTCGCATTTTTTGATTTTCAAATTTTTGACTTTACGAATTTTCGAATTCTGAAAATTTGAAAATTCGGAAATTTGAAAATCCAAATTTCCGAAAAAATCAAAAAAATGAAAAACTAATTTTTTGTCAGTGCAAATGTCTGCCAGCGATCTACTGATCGCGGATGCAATGCTTTTAGAAGTTTCAGGAACAAAAAAATGTGCATTTACTATTTCTTGTTAAAAGTTGAACTTCCCCTTAAAGCAATGTTTCTCCACTCCAGTCCTCAAGAACCCCCAACAAGTCTTGTTTTCAGGATTTCCCTCAGTAATTACCACAGCTGTGTCATCTAAGGCAAATCAAATGTGCAAAATGGAAAGCCAGAAAACATGACCTGTTGGGGTACTTGAGAACTGGAGTTGAGAAACACTGCTTTAAAGTGTATCTAAATCCAAGAAGAAAGATGTTATATATTGAAGCTTAGAAGTAATTAAATGTGATGGCTGCATTAGATTTCTTTTATCAGGCTCCCCCCCCCCCCCCTTTATTTTAAAGAAGAACTCAAGCTGCTTGCAGAAAAATTAAGTCAGCAGCTACAAATTAAAGCAGAACTTCCATTTTTAGGTGAAGTTCTGCTTTAACCTAGTGATCCTGCCAGTAACACATTTTCTGTTCTAGGGTGACAACACTTACTCACTGTACCATATCTAAGGAGGAGCGTTGTCACCATAGGAAAGGACTACAGAACACCTCCCCTCTCCTCTTCTATATAACCTAAAGGGAGTTCATATGGGTTTTGTAGTTGATAGAGAGATCTGGGAATATTGCTGATAACAGGCAAAAATCATACAGTAATATGCTCTCAAGGTTTTTGGCACGATCAATAGGTGTTTTTTTTTTTTTGTTCTTTTTTGTCAAATCGATATAACAAAATGCTTTAATTGTAACATTTAATAGGAGAATATTTTATTGTTAGGGTTTACTTATGTCCAATCTCACTGTGCTTATTTAAAGTCCTACTTGAAATAGAACTTCAGATATTACAATTTTGGCAGTAATCTATACGCAAAGCTCTTCCTTTAATCATTTTTATTCTATTTGCACAGGGAGACAGTGGTGGTCCTTTGGTCACTAGAACAAACTCATTGTGGTGGCTTGTCGGTGACACAAGCTGGGGAACAGGCTGTGCCAATGTTAATAAGCCTGGAGTCTACGCCAATGTAACAGTGTTTCTGGACTGGATCTATTTACAGATGCAGGTACCGTAAAATTCATGCTCCTTCCAGCTATATCATTTTGAACCACAAGACAAACTACTGTGTATTCTGCCTGCCTAAAACCGTGTTTGGGCGGTGATACTTTTGGCAAATTGGCAGGTTATGTAATAATCTCACTCATAATATTTTGAGATCTGCCTGGTCTTGTGTGATGCTCCAGGCTTGTCTCCTTCACTTTTGTCCTCTTTCATTTTGTAGGTAATGCATTCTCCTAGCTTTGCGCTTTCTATAATGCTTCAGGTTCTGCCCATAGTGATCTAGTTTTTGGAACCACCTACTCCTAATATTTAAGGTTCTAGAACACCTA
This sequence comes from Aquarana catesbeiana, assembly GCF_042186555.1. NCBI lineage: Eukaryota > Metazoa > Chordata > Amphibia > Anura > Ranidae > Aquarana > Aquarana catesbeiana. Next base: position 765,296,830 of record NC_133325.1, on the reverse strand, counting down.
ATTTCTGGGTTCGGACCCTATCTACCATAATTATACAAGTTCTGGCCCTGTCAACCCTAATGGTCCAGGCTTTGGTCCCGTCTACCCTAATGGTCCAGGCTTTGGTCCCGTCTACCCTAATGGTCCAGGCTTTGGTCCCGTCTACCCTAATGGTCCAGGCTTTGGTCCCATCTACCCTAATGGTCCAGGCTTTGGTCCCGTCTACCCTAATGGTCCAGGCTTTGGTCCCGTCTACCCTAATGGTCCAGGCTTTGGTCCCGTCAATTCTTGCAGTGCATAATTAAAATGTTTACCCAGTCTCCTAACATAAGGTTTCAGGTCCCTGCTCGCCATGTGTCAAGTTCTCTAAAGGCCTCACAAACAACTTTCCCAGAACACTTACCAGCTAACCTGCAAACAAACCAAATTGACCCACTGCAGTGCCCACTCCACGTCAAGGCTCCTCTGTATACTGTAGCCCTAAAGCTATAGTTTTATAAGTCTCCAAGTTGGAGCATATATAGCAATGTATAAATTAAGGGCAGGTTTGCTTGGAGGGAGCCCAGCCCTCTCTAAAGGCACAAAGACACATTGGACACCCAGCAAGAGCACAATGGCAGCTGGAAGCATCAATTGTGTCCCCACACTAAATCAGTGAACAAGCTATACAAAAAGATGACAACCACCCCAATTTACAATTAACCTTTAATGTAAGGTGCACATGGAAGGCTAATGCACATCACAAATTTCCCACCACGCTTACCAGCTAGCCTGTAAAAAAAAAAAACAAAAAAACAAAAAAAAAAACATGTTGAACAATTCAGAAGTATGTGGAAGCTGTAGCACCCACGTCAAAGCTCCTCTGTATACTGTGATCCTAACTATAGTTTTGAGTCTCCAAATTGGAACACATATAGCAATGGATAGATTAAGGATAGGTTTGCCTGCAAGGAGCCCTCTACTCCTTAAGGGCACAGGGACACAGTGGAAACCCAGCAAGAGCACAATGGCAGCTGGAGGCATCAAATGTGTCACCACACCAAATCAGCGGGCAATCTTTTTGTATAGCTTCTCTGAACACCTACCACAGTGTTTTAGATTATGGTCCCATTCATTATTAATCCAGAATAATAGATGAGGTAAGAGCAGTGAAAAAAAAATGGTAAAAAATGAAAAATAAACCATAGACACATTGGAAGAAGCCGGTTTTGACCCTATTCTAGCTAAAACATTTTAGGAAATATGTCACAAAAGACCTACAGTATGTAGGCTGACATTCCAGATCTTCTTCAAATTTTAGCTTCCAACTCCGAGCTCAGCTGTCATTCTGACCTTCTAGCTTCAGTGCTCTTATCCAGAGCTAGTATGCAGATCAGAAGTTCTAATTTTACTGGTTGCTTGCATTTTTTTTTTTTTTTTTGCCAGTGAGCCAGTAAACCACAAAAATACAAACAGTCAGACAACTAGATCTATCAAAAAAAAAAAAAAAAATGATGTGGCCTAACACTGTTTATCTTCTGACCTAAAGGATGAGTCTGATTGCTTCTCCTCCTGAAATTTCAGTGAAAATCAAAAGATTTTTGTAAAAATTTGGGGGAAATGTTTTGGAGTCAATGGACAGGGAGACATGATGGTGGTTTGTAGTGATTAAGGGTGCCGTAGGCTTCAAATGGCTCCTGAATGTTACCGTCCTATTCTTACAGCAAAATACAGCCCATCGTTTATATGTTAAAGCAGAATTACACTAATAATAATCAAATACACAAACAAAAACAAAAAAAAAGAAGACACTCGCAAATAGTAAAAAAAAAAAAGTAAATTCAATTAATGAATTTATTCCAAATACCCCTTCCCCTTTTTAATTAAAAAAAAAAAGCCTTTAAAAAAGAGAATTTTTTTTTTTTTTTTTTCCTAAGGTAAATTTCACCTAAGCAAGTCGGTGAGTAAAATTAAGATTTTCCTGCTTGAGGGATATCCATTTCAATGAAATTAATCTATTTCCTCTATAACAGATGTCTATTAAATAGAAATGCATTTTAAAGAAGCTGTTACAAGTACTGTATAGAGGCCATGAGAATCAATGTAAGTGTCATTTTATTTTTATTTTTTTCAGACCTACAGCTGATGACGTTAGACTAACCATCTACTTCCCAGTTAAATGTAAATTCCATAGTGATGGGAACAAACCAAAAAGAAGAAAGCGCTGCGCACTTTATCATGTGGCCTCTATTTCATGAGCCCTACAGGTGTTCAGAGCAACTGTATGCCTGATATACTATCTGGATTGTACTGTATATTTTATCAGGTGAAAGCCACTATTAATGCTTGCAGAAGACAGGATGCGCCATGCTGTCATTTTGTTCAAAGCAGCCATAGCGCCAACTAGTGGACAGTCTGTAAATATTTTATACTTTTTTTATTTTTTGGTGGTGTAATTTACTTATTGTACATATCTATAAAATACTGTGATATGCAATATCTTTATTTCAGATGTCATCAGAAGCATTAAGTAAAATGTGTTTTAAATCAAATAGCTTCAAAGTAATAGGAGCAAAATGTAGTGGCAATGCAGAATTATTGAGAAACCATCAAGATGTTTACTTGTAACTGCTTTAGGATTGTGCAACAGGGGAAAAAAAAAAGAGCAGAATTTTTGAAAAATATTTAATTTTGGAGATTCAAAGAGTGGAAAGCTTATTTAATCTCCTATGCTGCAAATTAAATACCAAAAAAAAAAAATGACCGTGCCTATAACCGGGCCAGACAATGAAACAAGCCTTGCATTTGGGCAGAGAGGATCATAAAAGTCTGAACTGTTGTTGGTTTTCAAATGAAAACATTGATTTAAATGTTTTTTTTTTTTTTTTGTGTTATTATTTGGGCGTGTGTGTTTTATGCCATGGATAAAACATTTGTTCAGAATGATGGAATATAAAATATCACACTTGGACAACTATTATAAAAATGATAATTTTTGTTCAGTTTCTCCTACAATCCCAGGTTAAGCCCACGTTCACACTGAGCTGTGGGAATGAAGCCGTGCGAGTTCAGCTGAGATTTCACTCCCGCATGTCAGTCCTGATTTCGGCGTCGATTTTAGACATCTGTGCGGGTTTCTGCACCGATGTCGGTGGAAATCGCACCCTGAAATTACAAAAAGCAGTACAGAAACTACTTTTTGAAATCTGTGCTGTGCCGCAAATGTTGCAAAATTAAGACAGTGCCATTGCCGGCAATACCTGCCAATTTGACGCGTCAAAACGCACCAATGTGAACCAGGGCTAAAGGCAACAAGAATTTTCACAGCTTGCACAGACCCGGATCCGATGCTTGATTAAAGAGCCAGTCTTATCAAAACAGATATTTTACTTGTAGATGGAGCCTGGTTGGCATGGCTCATTATGCCTCTTTGATATTCTAACAGAGCACTTTCCTGGCCATAATTTCTGACTCTGTCCACCTGAGACTTTTTGGTGTTATCTACCTATTGTTTGTTCAGGCTCCATAATATAAAATAAAAAACCTAATGGTGGTGAGAACTACTCATAATGGGAACAGCTTGCCCTGAAACTCCCTTGGGGGACTGTCAAGGGGTGTAACTCTCCAGCATCTACTGAAAGCTAAAATATCACTTTTGTATAGACTAGAACAAAAATGTATGTGCCTCTTGACATCATTTCTGCCACTCAGGCAGGATGATTAGGGGAAGGTGCAAGTACAGTTCACCTACATGGTCCTGATGCCCAATTACAGGATGGGGTTTCAAAAATCTGAAGAGATGCAGATGTTGGCCCCATATTTTGGAATTGGATTACAGCAGTAATTTCAGTCATCAGATTTTGGTTCAACATTTTTCAACCAGGGTTCCATGAAACCTTTGGGTTCCTAAAGAGGTTGCTAGGGGTTCCTGATTGACCTCCCATCTGATTGCGCTTGGGCTAACTCTGGGTCCAGTGCCACTCGACAAAGTGCAAGTGCCATGGCACCAATGATCTTTCTAGCTGTTACGAAGAAAGGCTTAAAGTCTGACCACCACTGTATGGGCGGCATTCTTCTCTGACCGCCACTATAAGGGGCATTCCTCTTACTCCCAGTTGACTTCATTTTAGCAGGGTTCCCTTGTACCAGAAAATTTATTTCAAGGGTTCCTTTAGGGGTAAAAAAATTTTGAGAAAAGTTCGATAAGGGGATCAGTGCCCTGCAAGTTAGTACTACAACCTTAATCTACTTCTTTTCAACTGTGCTTAATGGAGAAAGTAGAGGTCTTCTTTTAAGGGCTCAGTATACAGTAAATCTTCTTCCGTTGTCACTTTAGAACCTCACAGGAGCTCTTTGGTATAGATGTATATAAAGAAATCTTAGTATGTCAGGAATTCACACCGTGCGTTTGCACTTTTGTTTACAGTTTGCACTGACCATTTCTTCTTCACCATGAAACTTTCCTTAACCGTAATAGCTTTCTAGATTTAAGGAAAGTTTGGTAGCTGATCAATAATTCAGGTTATAACATTCAAAGCTGAACTCCAGGCAGTGGTTATACTAGATATATAGTGGAGTATATATTGGTTCTATTTACTCTGTAGAAGAATTTTTCATTTTTCTCTCTCTCTCTCCTCTGAAATTTAAAGGCTTGGTCCACCTTTTGGACCATGTTACACTTATGTTTAAGGTGAAGCATGTTCACATTCCAACGCACCACCCTCAAACAGCCCCCCCTCCTTCTCTCTCAACTTACTTGAATCACAGTGTGCTTCTCCTTTATAGCCATCTTTTTTTTTTCTTGAATGGAACGCATCTACACTTCACTCCAGCCAAACATTGGCATCATTACAAGGATCTATGAATCTCCAGTTAAGGGACTCAGCTTAGCATGCCAATGTCACCACACTTGTGGTTCATTCATTACTCCCCCAGACCCAAAACAGAAAGGGCTGGGGGGTAAGGATGAATGAGCTCATGCATTGAACCTACGTCACACTAATTTCGATTGCAATGCACTGTAGGCCTAAATGCAAAAATGTACTAATTTCCCTTTTTTTTTTTTTTCTTTGTCACTTATTAAAGGGTTCCAAAAGGTGCTCTATGTCTTTAAACAGACCTGCCACATAGCACAGCCAGCCTGGTGACCTGATTTGTTTTGTTTTTTTCCTTTAAAAGAGCTAGACTTGTATCAAAAACTTTAATTTGTTCATAATTTTTTAAAATACATTCCTGCCTTCACTTTTTAATCATTTGTTACATCTAAGAGCTGCTGATGCCCTGCAGCTTCTTTGCAGACACCTCCTGTCTTTATGTACTCACTGTAATGGCTCCATGGCATTTCCCAGGGTGGGATTCTTTATGGGAACGACAATGGAATAGGTCTGTGCAATGTCAGCACGGCCTGCTTGTATTGTCCATTGAAAGCAGCGTAAGAACCTAAATATGACCTGGTTTTACAGGATGAGTTCTCTTTTAGGGACATGTTACATGTTTTTTAGGGTGGAATATGTAAACCTGTTGCCACTGCTGCAGCCTCTCCCCAACCCACCGCCTCTAGTGACAGAGAGCCGAGGATTCTGTTCCCCAAACTTACTGTCACAAATTTAAAAAAAAAAAAACGCAGCTGTGCGGGGCTTCGCCTACCCAGGCTCCTCATTCATTTACAGAGATCTGTGAATGGGAGAACTACAAGTACCAATAGCCTTTGCGGCTGTCGGCTTGTAGTTCTCCATGATCTACCAGGGTGCTGTTGAGCGCTCTAGGTAGTTGATTGTTTCTTCCTGTCCGTGTGTAACTGCCTGCCCGTACAAGCAGACGGCTTACACTGACAGTCTGCAGGAGCCCTGCATGGTAGCGGTGATCTGCTGATCGTTGGTGCGATACATTGCAGGCTCCTAGTAAAAAAATTATAAATGCAAATTTTTTACCTGCAAAAAAAGAAAAAAAGTGAATTTTTTTTTGCAAAGGTGAACTTCTCCTTTAATCCACTATGCAGCAAAGCTTACTTAGGCTTCATGTACACTGCTGCTGGTAAACGGACGTTTAGGAGCAGTTGAGCATTTTTTTTTTTTCCAGCTGCAGTTGAGTTTAGAAGCATTTTTTGGAATGCAAAGAAATGGGTTCAAGACGGATGTTCAGAGGCATTTGAAACGCCAAATGCCTGTCAACGCTGCTAAACACGGTAACTCGCGTTTAGCAGCATTTAGTTTACAGACCCGCTGGTTTCTAGCCGTCACGTTAAATCGCTCAGGAGAGGTTAAACAATGTCCCGTGTGCGAGAAGTAGTACAAGGAGCAAATTGGGTGTCCTGCAGTGCTCATATTGATAACAAGGAATATGCTGATAGGTGGGGACAGCAGAGCGATAAAGCAGTCTCCTGCTTTTGCTTTCAGGCAGATGGTGGGAAAAGACCAGGTCATATCGCTTAATTCCGGCTGGGGCTCCTCTAGAAATTGCCAGGGGTTCCTTGAGCTGTGGTGGATTGATTTCCCACATGATGGTTTCTACATACTTCCACTACCAAAGTTACTCAGCAGGAGGCACTACAATGACCACTAATGTGGGGGGGGGGGGGGGGGGGGGGGGATATGGGGCATTGTTTTTTTCACTGGCCACTAATGGAACGGGGGCACCTCTCTTACTGACCAACAAAGTAAAGGGGAAAGTTTTCCGGGGTAAGGACACACTTTTTTATTCTGATCACAGATATATAGGGGCACTTTTTTTTCAATGATCTCCAATGTAAAGGGGCACTAGAATGTTCAATGTTCTGCTTATGGTTTCTTAAAAAATTATATAACAAAATGTAATGATTATTACTGAAAGTAAAGTTGTATGGTGGCTTGGGTGAATGATCTGCTCTGTGCCTCAAATATTCTGGATACACCACATTCCTTATTCTTTTATTATTTCTGCAACTTGCTGATTACGCTATTACATCATGAGCTGTAGATATCTTTAACAGGGGTTCCCTAAAGACCCATACATTTTTTTTTTTTTTTTTTCCCCAAGGGTTCCTCCATGGTAAAAAATTTTATATAAAAATTGAGAAAACTGTTAAGTGAATCAGGGAAAAGTTATCGGGTCCCTCTTCCCTGCCAGATAGAACTGTGCTGTGTGACAGAGCTGCATACATTTTAGGACTGGATGGACAGACATATAAATCCATTAACCATTTCATTTGTGTTTGAGTTCACCTTAACGTATAACGCTTTGTTGCATGGATGCTGCCCGGTTAATATATGATATGAAATTATAAAGTGCAATATTTTTCTGGTGCCCAAAAAAAAAATATTTTATTGTAAAATGGTCGTCCTAAAACATTCAACGTTATTTTAAATAATATTGTGTAATTGTTACAATAAATGTACATTTTTACAGTTTTTTTGTGTGTATTATTTCATGTTTGTCTAGTGGGGTAGGAATCCTCAGTGGGTGCAGCATTCACCTAGGTCCCCTACACGGCCTGCAGACTATTGGGCACCATATAGATAGTAGAGTGGCAGCGGGACGCCGGGCACTGGAATGTTCTCTGTGTTGCAACACCCGGCACTGACTGTGTACAGCAGATTGTACTGTGTGGCGGAGTATCTCCATCCACAGTACAAGTCTCAGCTTGGGTTGAAAGAGAGAGCAACAAAAGAATGTGGGATCAGGGAAGTGATCAACAATGGGGTGGGAGGGGGCAACTTTCACTGCCATGACCACCAATCTTGGGGGTTATTGTTGCACTCACTGGACACCCATGTTAGGGGTTATTATTGCACTGACACCAATGCTGAGGATTCTTATTGTGTCCAGTGACACCAATGTTGCAGGTTATTATACTGGCGCCAATGATGGGGGTTATTCTTGCATCCACTGACCCCAATATTGGGAGTTAGCATTGTGTCCACTGACACCAATGCTTGGTGTCAGTGGACACAATTATAACCCCCAACATTGGTGTCAGTGGACACAATAATAATAACCCCTATGTTGGGGGTTTTGTTATTGGGTCCACTGACACCAATGCTAGGGAATACTATGGCGTCCACTGACACTAATTTAAGCAGTGGTTATTGCGCTCACTGAGACCCAATGCTGGGGGTTATTATTGTGTCCACTGACACCAATGCTTTGGGTTATTCTTACATCCACCGACAAATGGTTGGATGTGTTTTATAGCAGAAAGTAAAAACATGTTTGTTTTTTTTAATCAAAATTTTTTTTTCTTTGTTTATAGCGCAAAAAATAAACACAGAGGTGATCAAATACCACCAAAAGAAAGCTCTATTTGTGGGGGAGGACATCAATTTTATTTGGGTAGTGTCGCATGACCGCGCAATTGTCAGTTAAAGTAATGCAGTACCGTATCGCAAAAAAATGGCCTGTCATGAAGGATGGTAAAACCTTCTGGGGCTGAAGTGGTTAAGATACTTTTACATCATAAGGGTACCCACAGGCAGGTAGATATATTCCCAAGAACAACAGGTGAGGACATCTACCCCTCTCCCCCATGAATCCTATGACCCCCCCCAAGACAGTGAGTGGTGTGCAGAGTGATTGATGAACAAGGCTCTCTTTTCTGGTTTAGTTTTTTATTTTCTAAAATATATTAAAAGTAACATTAATTGTACATTGAACATACTTCAAAAGTAGGCATGTGAAGTTAGGCAGAGCTATAATATAAAACTATAAATTTATATAAACATCAGACACTAAACTATACCATCTGGAAGGAGAGGGGGGTGGAAGTATCCGACTCCAACAAATTTAAAGTGCATTGGCGATCGGGATATGATTTTAAATTGCTATACAGACAACAGTGATGCCAAGAGTGAACCATGCATGGAAGCAACTCTGCCCATTAAGGCTCCTTTCACACGCACATTCTGATGGGGTCCAACTGTTTTTCAGGCGGACCAGATCAGAACCTCAATTCTCTATGGAGCAGTGGGTGTAAACAGATGTGTCAGTTTTATATCCGCCAACATCTGATCCACTAAAAACAGAAGGATGGAGATCTGTTCCCCATTCGTCTAGCACAGTGTTCTCCACCCTGGGGGGCCATATTTCATCTTATGACACCAACATTGGGGCATAATTCCCCCCATTGACCCCAACAATGGGACACAATTCCTCCAAAAGACACCAACGACAGGGCATGATTCTTCCCAGTAAATGGTGCCAAGGATGGGGCACAGTTCCTCCCAGTGACACAAATGATGGGGCACGATTCTTACCAGCAAATGGTGCCACCACGGGGCACAGTTCCTCCCAGTGACCCCAACAATGGGACACAATTCCTCCCAAAGACACCAACGACAGGGCATGATTCTTCCCAGTAAATGGTGCCAACGATGGGGCACAGTTCCTCCCAATGATACCAACGATGGGGCATGATTCTTCCCACCAAATGACACCAACCCTGGGGCACAATTCCTCTTGCTGACACCAAATATGGTGCATTGTTTACTCCCACCGATGCCGAGACATTTTCTACTTTCAATGACCACAGTCCGGCCCCCCTAAAGTCTGAAGGACAGTAAACTGTCCCTTTGTTTGAGAACCCCTGGTCTAGTGGATAGGATCAGTTGTGTGTAAACAGACAGGCGGTTTGTTTACATCCGACCGCCCATAGAGGAGAGTGCGGACACGGACCTGTCATCCACCTGTGGGGATCTGCGGAGAGATCCCATGCAGAGCAAGTGGATGGCAGGCGGAGTCCGCTCCCTGTGAAAGGACCCTTAGAAGTGCGGAGTCATATATTTGGTAAATATTTTATAAAAAATCTACATTTAAAAAAAAAAAAAAAAAGCCAAGATTAATTGTGTATAAAAAAGGGAATACAACCACACAGTTCCTACTAAATAAATAATATATACATCATGAATTGATACTGAAAAATTGTGTGCGCTTGTGAAACATACATACACAAAACTATAGGCAACATGTCAACCGGCGGCCACCATTTTTAAGTGTTTTTTGGATTTGATACCTTGATATCTCCTGCCTGAGCTTAGACCTGGAGCTCGGAGTGACCTGACCCAGCAGAAGGGTATTAAAAGTCTGCAGCAGTATTTACCAGGGTCTGGACAATAGGTGGACAGGAGGGGCGGCTGCCTGGGGGCACCACAAAGATTGGGGGGGGGGATTTGTATTGGGAGAGGGAATGTGGCCGCAGGAGGTAAGAATTGTTCTATGAGGGGAAATATGGGAAATTTGTATTGAGAGGAGGGATGGGGGAAAGAGGATACAATGTGCGCAGATTGCGGACCATTTGTGAAGCAGGGACGTACTAGCAAAACTAAAGTATCTTACATTATATTTAAATAGAATGCGGTTTCCTACTGTGATCATGATCCCCGGTCTTCAGTGGAACAATAAAACCTTGTTTTAGCTGGGGAATCTGGCCAGCTGTAGCTGAGCAGCATGCAGGCGTTTAATGCGGTCCTTTAGGTTCTGCCTCTCTCTGCTCAAATCCTGCTTTTCCTGTAGCAGCACATCCATGTTCTCTCTATCCTGGAGCAGATGCAACATTTCTCCCTGAAGCTGTTGGGCAATCTCAAACAGGATATAGTGCTGAATCATAAGAGGGATTTGATTGGCCAGGCGAGCTGTTGCGTTCTAGGAGAGAGAATATTAGTAGAATTAGGATGGATGAGAAAATGGTGGTCAGGCAGTCAAGAAATAAAAATAAGAATGCCATGCATTTAAGAAAAAAAAAAAAATCTATGGACATTTAACCACTTCAGTCCCGGGCACTTTTACCCGCTTCCTGCCCAGGCCAATTTTCAGCATTAAGCGCTGCACGATTCTGGATAAAATGAGAATCACAATTTTTTTTGCTTA